>NC_065923.1:44669977-44745978 GCF_024586455.1 Bactrocera neohumeralis | reverse complement strand
ATGGCAAATGAATTAAAAATTAATTTTTTTCAAAAATTAAGAGCACCCAATGGACTTTTTTAACAATTTTTTATATCTTTTTGAGATCCCTTAGCCAATTATTCCCCTCAAAATCGGTAAAAGCCCCCTTTTTTCCCTCAATAAAACCAAACCAATAAATTTGAGCTCGTTAAAAAAAACATACGTGTTCTTTTATAGTTAACAGTGTGGAAATTAAGCTACTTTTAAAATAACTTGTTTTAGCATTCCATAGAAATTGTACAGCATATCCAAAGTTGTAAATTTTTACAAAATTTGAAATTTTAGTGACATGGGAAGCGCGTAAATTTCGAAAAGGTATTCTACCTCTTCCCATCAAAAAGTGGTTTTCCCAATAAAAGGTTATAAAAAAACCTCTTGACAGTTTTGAGATAAATAGAAAAAATTGAAACCCTGAAAAAACCCACTTCCCCAAATTCCCGCTAACCCCCGGGGGCGATTGACTTTTGGGCATTAATTTTTGCATCAATTTTTGTAGGAAACGCTCACAGTAGCTAAACATATAATAATTTCGTATTTTTTGTTTTTCCACCCTTACCAGCTTGACCTGGAAGGGCTGTAATTTGGTTTGACCCTTATTCCCCACACCCTTTCAAAAATAGGAAGCGTTTTGGTGGTATTTTAAGTTCATTTTCTTAAATATTTTTAAAATTTTTCATTCCGCTAAATATGTAAAAATTTTCTTTTTTTTTTTTTATCCTATGTACTTTTACACCCCTTCTTTTGGCGTAGCAAGGCTTACGCATTTTAGCCGGGGTTTAAAAACAAACCCCCAATCGTTTTTCTTTTTTTAAAGGGCCGGGGTATTCAAAACGAAGCCGGTCCCTTTTATTGCCCACCGGGTGGGGTCTTCCCCCGCTCTGCTTCCCCCCGGGGGTACTTCGTCTAATACCAGATAGTGTTTTTGTCCATCGGACCAAAAGACCTAAAACAGCCGCTGCTTTAATTCGCTGAACATTGTTCGTCTATATTGTGCTTGTTCTTAAGCGAATTTTGCCGTAGTCGACCCCAAAGGACCATAAAAATTTTAGAACTTTTTCCCCAAAACTCGCCTCGACCTCCCTTGTTTACATCGTCAGACTCGCACCATAACGGAGGGGTTTGAGCGACTTTGAGTTTGTTTTTTGTCGAGAGAGGACCTTTTCAATTCCATGTCGAAGAGCACCTGTTGGCAAAAGTTATCCTGGTTGGGTTTTAGGGCGGTGGTGTTTACGCTGGTTCCAAATAGAGAAATTATCTACAACTTCAAAGGGGATGACCGTCAACAGTGCGGGAAGAGCCCGAAAGCGACGATTTTGTTTGATGACGGGGGATATTTTGTCTTTCCCTTTTGCCAGACCCCTTTTTGCCGTCCCGCCTGGAGAAAGCAAACTAAGGGGATGTTGGGCCGATGATATCTATCATGGGCATCCTCGGTTGTACACTGTTATGAAGGGTCCCTTTTTTTTTTTTTTCGGGCTGCCCCCAAAACAGGTTGAAAAATGCACGATGAATCGCCTTTTCTGAAACCTCGTTTGTATCAAATGGGGGGTTTCCCAATTCAAGGGGGGTTTCCACGTCAGTTTACACAGCCGTGTTAGTTTTGCGGGGATACCAAACTCAGACATCGCGGCATAAAGGCAGCTCCTTTTCGTGCTGTCGAAAGCAGCTTGAAATCGACGAAGAGGTGGTGTGTGTCGATTCACCTTTCACGGGTCTTTTCCAAGATTTGGCGTATGATGAATATCTGGTCGGTTGTTGATTTGCCAGGTCTAAAGCCACACTGATAAGGTCCAATCAGTTTGTTGACGGTGGGCTTTAATCTTTCACACAATACGCTCGATAGAACCTTATATGCGATGTTGAGGAGGCTAATCCCACGGTAGTTGGCGCAGATTGTGGGATCTCTCTTTTTTATGGATTGGGCATAGCACACTTAAATTCCAATAGTTGGGCATGCTTTCGTCCGACCATATTTTACAAAGAAGCTGATGCATGCACCTTATCAGTTCTTCGCCACCGTGTTTGAATAGCTCGGCCGGCAATCCGTCGGCCCCTGCCGCTTTGTTGTTCTTCAGGCGGGCAATTGCTATTCGAAATTCTTCATTGTCGGGTAATGGAGCGTCTGCTCCATCGTCATCGATTGGGGAATCGGGTTCTCCTTCTCCTGGTGTTGTGCGTTCACTGCCATGCAGCAGGCTGGAGAAGTGTTCCCTCCATAATTTAAGTATACTCTGGGCATCGGACACTAGATCACCTTTGGGGGTTCTACAAGAATATGCTCCGGTCTTGAAACCTTCTGTAAGCCGCCGCATTTTTTTGTAAAATTTTCGAGCATTACCCCTGTCGGCCAGCTTATCAAGCTCTTCGTACTCACGCATTTCGGCCTCTTTCTTCTTCTGTCTGCAAATGCGTCTCGCTTCCTTCTTCAAAACTCGGTATCTATCCCATCCCGCACGTGTAGTGGTCGATCGTAACGTTGCGAGGTAGGCAGCCTGTTTTCTCTCCGCTGCGACACGGCACTCTCGTCGTACCAGCTGTTCTTTTGCACTTTTTCGAAAACCAATGGTTTCGGTTGCAGCTGTACGAAATAGAATGAATATTTTAGAAAAAAGTAATATGATAATTATTACTAAAGAATGCACTAATCCTCAATCGTTGACCCAGTAAAGTTCAAATTAAATAAAACAAGGAAGGAAGAGCTGAGTTACTTACTTGGATAATGGCAAGGATTAAAGCCAAGCAAGTACCTTCAGGTAAAATATTCGTTATCCAGGGGCTTAAACAGTTTTAGTCAGACCTTGACAATTTGTAGTTATTAGGTGTCATTCCCTGAAAACATTATTCGATCAAGGTTTTATCCCGTAATATTGATTGCTTCTTGATTTGTACTCACGAGATATTTGTTTTCACCTAAAAATGGGTGGTACCTCGTCCATCGTCCAATTTTGACCCCGTCTCCATTAAAACCCTGTTTGGTGTGACCAAAGGTATATATAAAATCAAAGTATATGTATAATTTGTTGCCTTAAAAATCTGCAAAAATTGGAAAAAAAAATAATTGAAAAAATGTTTTATACCTTTTCTCATTTTCCATCCTTAAAATAAATTAAATAAAGAAATTTCAAATGGGCAGTAAATGTAAATTATAAATATATGTGTGTATCTGTTTGTTTATTTTGACCCACAGTAGAATAAAGCTGGAAAAGAAAACGCATACATATATGTATGCCTTTTTTGATAGTTCCAAAATTAAATAAATACATTTTGAGTGGGCATTTTATTCATAAGGGGTTTTTTAATAAGACCGTTATAAAAATTTCAATAATATTCTTAATTTCTGTGAAAGTACATTCAATATCATAATGTATGCAACCCGAATTCTTTTGCATGACCACCACGGGCGCGCTTGCAGATGTCCAGACGCTGAACCCGATTTTCGACCGATACCGCTGCAATTTCATGTTCGACATTCGTACGAAGTTCCTCAATCGTCTCTGGCTTATTGGCATAGACCATAGACTTAACGTAGCCCCACAGGAAATAGTCTAACGGCGTCAAATCGCAAGACCGAGGCGGTCAATTGACTGGGCCATTTCGTGAGATAACACGTTCACCAAACTTGGTTTTCAATAAATCGATTGTGACATTCGCTATGCGTCTTGTGGTGCCGTCCTGTTGAAACCACATATTTTCCAAGTTCAATTCATCTAATTCTTACCAAAAATATTTAGATATCATTGAACGGTAGCTATTCCCATTCTCAGTAACGTGACGGTCTTGATCATAACGGAAGAAATACGGCCTAAAGACGTCGCCGGCTCATAACCGCACCAAACGTAATTTTTGCAAGATGCAATGGTGACTAATGGAGTACATACGTGCTTTCATAATAATATAGAATTTCATTTATATCTCAAACTTATTATTATAAAAAAAAATTATTGCGCTCTTATTGAAAAACCCGCTCTTAAAGTTGAGGCCACTGACTCCGAATTAAATTTTAATAATTTCGACTCGCTGTTGGATCGTATGTCTTTCCATGATGAAATGGCAAACCTTATTGAAGGGAAATATTCAAATTGCGGGAAAAATATGGCGTGGTTTGCTGTTCCTATCGGTCTAATTTTTTAGCCCCCTATTGAAAACCCTTTATTGTTAAAATTTTTTAAAACTCTCATTAATGACTGACAAGGCAGAAGCAATTCTAATGCTGTTGTTATTTAAGTATTTCATTTTAGTTTGCTGTAAATCACAAGTTTCAAGGTAAAAGGACTTATGATGAAAATTTAATCCGTGTACAGGAGCGAAAGTGTGTTCATTTAAAGGGAACACGAAATTATGCATCAAATGATCTAAGCATGATTTAGTTATAGATACATTCTATGTTACTCATACGGCATGGTGAACTATATGAATACAGAATATTTAATGCTAATTTTAACTGCGTATAACTTCTTAATGAGACAAAGTAACAAACGACATAAATTGAAAAAGACCCTCTATCCTTACTTTTAGGACAAGAAATTAAACTTCACGGAATGTTTGGACAAAAAAGTCGACCTTAAAAATAACGGACACGCTAGTGGATATATATGTATGTATGTATAATAGTAATTTGGATGTATAGATATGTATGATTTATTATATTTCATTTTACTCTACACACTTACCAACTTTGTGTATTAACTAAACTTTGCCTCTCAAGATTTGGCACTAACTTTCTCACACAATGGCATTAGTTCACTTTTGCCACTTTGTGGTATTCGATTTAGTGAAAATTACATTTTTTTTGACGATTTAATGCAAGGAAAGTGTAAGTACATTAAGTCACATTGGGTGCTTTTGCCATAATAGAAAATAGTGAAAAAATATGAAAAATGCGCGCAAACGTGTAAAAATCTTTTATCTTAGAATAGAAATGGCAAAATGGCACAAAATGTACCGCGAAGATTCTTACATGTCAGAATACAAGTTGGAAAACAAAAAATTGTAGTATTATGGATCAGCACATTATACATATGCTGATAGTCTGAAATAAGCTCGCTTTATGCGTATATATGTACATATATAAAAATATACACATATTCGTTCATTGGTGTAGGCACATTTCGTACAATATTTGAAAAGTTGCGACATGTTGTTCAGTAAATTTGCACCTTGTTGAACTTCGGTTTTATGTGCCACCTGCGATCTTTTGTGTTTTCAATTTTTTGTGGGTTTCTTGTAAAATGTAACAAGTAGCAAACATCCAGCAAATTATGTTACAAGTTTCTACTTAAGTGCTTCCTGCTCTAATTAACGGATGTGAATGATGAAACTGAAACTTAAAACAAAAATATTTCAGGTCAGTAAAAAATTATTTTGGACAATATAAAATTGTTATTTATTGATATCCGAAACGTATTTGCTTTAAATAGGCTTAATTCGATTGAACAAATGTTAATAATGGTCGCGTGAAAGAAATAACAATAAAAATCGAAGAACTTAAAATAGAGATTCCGGCACTGTGGAAATACATAACCAATTCACTATATACTACTCATTGGCATAAGTTATCGTTTTGTTAAAGTGCCTATATGTATCCGTATACATGTAATTTGGTACACATATGAGTAAACTCATTGATGAACTGCAATTGTGCATTAGTAACTGCTACTCGTACATACTTTGCTAACTTTTATTTACTATTGAAAAATACATTTGTGCAATCTGCACGAACACATACATAAATTTCTATACTTACTCTAATAAAGTTATGGTAAATAAAGCCTACCCATTTACCAAAGAAAAAAAAATTATCTTTGTTTTGAATTTCTAATTATTAAATAAAGAAGAGGTACAATATAAATATATATAATATATTATATCAAAGTAAATTCAAAAGCGCTTTGAATGATTCTATTCCTGTTGTTAATCTATATATATAAAGTAATGCCACTTTTCGTTGTAATTTTATAACTTAAGAACGGGCTCACCTATCCAAAACAATCCTTTAGGCTTTATTTGGACTATTTAGTAGATGGTTTGTGTAAAGTTTACACAAAATCCGTTGAGTGGTTCTTCACATAGCACATTTTTTGTAACAAATGAATTTAATAAATTTTAATTTGAAATTGAAATTTTCTAAGTTCGGGATTGTGCTGTCAAATTGTTATGTTGTTATGTCATTCATGCCGCCATTTCATTTCGGACGTGGTTCGATTATAGAAAACTGTCAGCGATAATTATTGGTTTGTGTTTGTATTTTTAAACATATTGTTGAGTACATGCATACAAACGGTGAGTATTAAATTGTTCAAATGAATACTATGTATATGTGTGATGAAATGATGCGTGCTGCTTTAATTACAAGAAATCAGATTGATTATAATATGTACGGATACATTGGAATGATTGACGCAATTCGTCCACTTTGTTTACCGGCTAACTTTCAAAGTGACACGCCCGGGATGTGTTGTACTAATGGCAAGGTAAGATTGCCAGTATTAAAAACTCCACCCAAAACATTGCATTCATTATTATTTGGGACATCTCAAACGTCTAAGCTTTTTTTAGTTATGTTTAACAATACAATTCGACATTTCAAATGACATTATACTGTTGAAACCTGTTGTTGTTGGCAGTGAAAACGTTGTTGCCAAAGTTGATTGAAGCTCAAAAGGAGAAATTTTTGATATCGCGTATCCCTATGATTCAAACTGATATGCCATTTCAATTCAAACGATTACAATTAAGTTTTAAAATATCTGGCAATTAATCAAATATTTTTTTGTTTGAGTAAATGAAATTGATGTTAAAATAAATTTTCTTATTATTTCACTTTGTACGTAGCGAAGCATGTACTGGGCCGCTAATGTTCTTTAAAATGCCTAATGAAAAATGTCCCTTATATGCCATGTCGTACGAATATAAATATTTTCTTTATAGAAATGTACTTGCTCTATAATAAAATAATAACGTAATTGTAGCTATTCTCCACTTCGTAAAACAAATATGTTAGTAACCATTATTTAACCGCTACTGTAGCAACCATTGCTTACATACATTGTATATGCAACCAATATTTGCTGACTCCGTTAGCTAAAGGAGCGGAAGCATAGAATCTTCATACATTGTTCGGTGTGCGCCATTCATCTCTGTCTGCTTCCGTTCCCGCAATTCGCCACGAGTAGCAGCAGTTGTACTTGTCATTTTTAAGCCACCTCCGCTTCAGCGTGAATTCCCATTAACACCTTGCTTTAGTCATTGAAACTACCGCTGTTTTCTCGCCAACGTTGCGTGCTTTGACTATTGCAACGCTTTTACCACCTCCAGTGATGTCGCTCACAGGGCTGACGCCACTGCTTCTGCTGTTATGGCTCTTTGTGTTGAGGTGAAGGTTGCCTCTTTCAGCCTTTGATTTAGAACGAATGAAGGCAGGGAATTGTGCTTTATTGCAATCGGCACGATTTCATATGAACATACCATTACAAACGCATATGTATGTACACATTAGTATATATGCTTTGTGAGGTGTAAATGTAAAAGAAAGTTGAATAAAGTTAAGTCACAAGATGATACCGAACTTGTTGCAGCATGAAACTGAATGTCATTGATTTAAGAGAAGAAGCAATAGTCATGTTACGCTTCGAATTCAAAGAGTTTAGATAAATAATATTTAAATATCATAAACTCAAAAAAAAAACCTTTATAATAATAACGATGTGTAATGTTTCGGGTATATGCAACGCCTAATAAGTATAATATGTTATGATATACAAGTTATTATATCCATATATGGCTACGATCCAGAACAAAAGCTATCACTGCTCCATAATATTTGTTGATAAGCTAGTACTAACCAATAATGGGTAACGATTAATAATGTGATGGTCATTTGTTGGATTGTCTCAAATATAATCATGATTTAAATAGAATTCTATGACTAAATGCAATGTTAGCTAGGCAAAGTTAGACTAAGAACCACCAGGTATCTCATATTTGAAATAAACAAGAAGAAAACGCTTACTTCGCCTGCTTCGTAGCTATAATAAAAACAATTCACAAAAAATCATTTTGCTAGTTCTCTCTAACCATGTTTTTTAATATAAGAAACTTTCAATCAAGCTAAGGATACCGCAAAGCAAATTTATTTCTTTATCCTCTTGCAACCTGTTGCTAAAAAGTAAAATAGTTTTGTTCAACTCATGGTTGAACGTATCACCTAAAACTAATCGAGATAGATATAAGGTTATATATATCATATACATAACTGATCAGGATGACGAGAAAAGTTGAAATCCGGTTGACTGTCTGTCTGCCTGCCCGTTCGTCCGTCTGTGCAAGCTGTAACTTGAGTAAAAATTTAGATATTGCCATGAAATTTGGTGCGTGGGTTTCTTAGTACAAAAAAAAAACAAAAAATACGAGTTCGAAGATGAGCGTAATCAGCCCACTTTCACGACTACAAATTGCCAATAACTGAAATATTTAAAGTACCATGCTTTACAGGAGCTAGTGTGAAAATTTGACAATGGGCGTGGCACCTGTTTGGTGAAAACCCATATCTCGGGACCCGACTCACCGATTTCGACAACATTTAGTACCTGGCATTCTTCTTACATTGTTATCTCACATTGTTAAAATGGACGAAATTGGATAATAACCACGCCTACTTCCCATATAGCACAGTTTTAAATTCCACTTGATTCGTTTAGTTTCCAGTACACAATTAATATAAAGGGATAAAAGTTTCCACGAATAATGTCTATAGTATGTGCCACCTTGTGACCAAAAAACTTTTAAATCCACTAAAAACTGTTCAAGCCCCTAGGTACTGAATATTTAGACCCCGGTAGCTATAGTTGAATTTTGATCGAAAATATGTGTCAATATGTAAGATATATAATTGAAATTAAGGGATCATCCTTTTCTAATTATGGTATGTTTGTATGTCAAAAATGTGTTGAATTGGTCCAATACTTCACTTAGCCTCCATATATTTATTACAAAGATTTTCGAACTTCCGGGTTCCGTAGATTTCGGATAATATGTGAGTTATCCAAATGAAAATAAGAGAGCGTATTTTACTATAAACAGTGTATCTTTGTGCTTAAAATAGATAAATTTGAGCGAAGCAGGGGTTATCATCCAAATTCATCCGTTTTCACATTGTCAGTATGAGTTCTTATAATATTTTGCCCTAGGCGACATTGGTTCTTGTAGCTTCATCGGTTTAGGAGACATTAAACTTCTAAGAGGGCGGGACCATGCACAGATCCCTTTTGTTATTTCGATCCGCTGTGCCGAATTACAGTTCTTTATCTTAAGTTGGGGCTTAGTTATGGCACTTCATAGGATTTCAACTCGTCTGTTCATCCTAATCACATACCGTTAGGTGAATAAAATTATTATACTTTGAAGCAACATGTTGCAAGAGTATAAAATTCACCGGGCAATTGTCGCTCTAACTTTTTGGGAGAGTAGAAATATTTTTCATAGGAATTCTTCTATGTTCACTTCTTGCTCAAGTATTTTCGGTATTTCAATAAGAATTTATATTCCATTTGTAAGACGAAATAATAAACTGTTGATGCTCCCAAGTTAATTGTGTTGAGCATTTACAGTTTATATTATCTTTATTGTACCAATATGTGCCAAAAAAATAATTTATTTAAAAACAATACAACTGTTAAATGCCAATCGATATTGTTATTATTTTCCACAGCACTTTTCTTGTTTGCAACCGTCCATAAAGAGAAATGGAAGTTTAGAAATAAAACACCGGCAAGCAAAGATAACGAAAATGTATAGACAGCATAAAAGTTATTTTCATGAACGCTTTAGACGGATAGCAAAGTGCAAAGAAGAATTAGATTTAGTAAACCGATAATATGATTTTAAGTAGCTTCTTTATTTTAACGCTTTTGCTTTGTCCAATTTATGTTGTTTCAGGATGTACACATACCATTGTACCCGAGTGATATGCTGTTAGCTATTGTTAAAGTTAATACTATTTCGTGCTAGTTTAGCTTTGAGCGCTTTATTTTATGATTTGATTTGATATCGTATCGTAATGGGTTCCTAACGGCTATTTTCAATACCACCGAAAGCGTCTAGGCTTTTATTTTTCTGAGAATGAGAACAAAACCAATAGGAACAAGAATTTGTATTCAGAAGGTTAATGATCGGAATATTTTTCGAATGAAAAATGAAAAGAATAATACATCCACTTGTATTATATATTAATTTTGACTATGGATTAAAATTGTTTTTAATAAATTTTTGTATTTGACGTTAGTTTTAGGAAAATTACTTTCTAAAACATTAGGAAAAATTGCTATTCCTAGGGAAATCTGGTACAAGCCCATCCTCTTTTTCTTTATATTAAGGTTTCAAATCATTGGATTAGCGCATCGAAAAGAACATATGTACATAAAATTAAATATGGAGATTTTGATGTATAGTGTGCAAATTTGCGACTGAAAACGAGAAATAGATGTGACAGCTGTTCAATTGTAATATCGATAGAATGCAATGATAGCTTAAATATAATGAATACATTTCGAAGGACTCAGTTCATGTCTTTAGATATGTTGCATTTTAGGAAATAAATAATATATATTTGTTATGATGGTTTCGAGAAACTAAGTTTTTGAAAATAACCAATATATGTAGTTAATTATTTTGAAACCTCCACAAATTTAGCCTTAGTTTAATGTTTCTTAGATGGGTAATAGCCATGTTCTGCACTTATTCATTGGTCTAAGTTACTTTCTACCACAGCAAATTCGTTCAATATAGATTTCATAAAGTCTCAGCAATACAGGTGAACATCGGTCCTATTTATTTCTAGTTTTCTCAATATCTTTGAACATTTGAACTGCAAATTCCCGTAACTAAATCATAATCATATCGATGGATTTCACAAGACATTAGGTGACACCACAAAATTAAATATGCTAACGGTAAAACTGAATTTCGGCAATTTGCTTTTATTTTATACTTGACTAAAGTTTTATTAAGTTTAATATAAATCAAAACTTTAATTCTGAAATAAAGAGCATTAAGAAAAACTGCAGCAATGAACCCTAAAGCTAAAGCCTTCGTCAAATGAAATAAAAGCAATAACTAAGTAAAAGTCTAAGGTGGGGGGTAGAAAAATATGCGGAGAATATTGAAATGCACTCAACTCTTCTTCTTCTTGCACTCCACTCACAATAGATAAATTGCAGGAAGTGTGAGATCGTCTTTCTTTGCCTGTGCTTCTAGCAACAACATATCATACACACTTGCACTAACCACCTCACTCAAGTGATGATACATACTTCCATGGATTGGCTCTAAAACGAGAATGAAAAGTATAAAAAAGTTTGTTGAAAGGATATCATTACTAAAATATAGTTACGGTCAACGATGCGCACATTTATACAACTTTCAACTATTGGCTGTCTGCGATTTGAAAGTGCATTTGATAGCAGTGACTACGATAGTGACACTTACACTAGTAAAAGAGTGATTGGTTTGCACTATTCAGCGCTAGAAAACCATTTTAAGGCGCACAAGAAGCACGAACAGATTCGAGCAACGAAAGTTTTAGGTCAACTGAAATGCATTTGCTTCTATGAACTCTAAAAAATGAAGTAGATGCACATAAAGAAAAAGAAACATTAAAAGTTTACCACTTTAAAATTTACTGAATTATTCAAAGCTTCTTTGCGTATAAGTACCCAATCATATTCAGCTATTTATTATAACCTCTTGTATTTGTTTCATTTGTTATTTTTACACAAGCGTGCTTTCCAGAGCATCTTACTGCTGGCAAATTGAATTTGATTTCTGTAAACATTTAACAACGTTGCATGCAAAAAATATAATATGCTACAAGATGACTGTTCGTTGGTGGCACGCAAGCCTCAACACATGTTTGGTTGATTATTACATGATGGCAATATGTCCTGGTGCACTTCATACCCGCTGTCTGCTAAACTGTGGCATGCAATGATGATTGTCATATTCTACGTTTTCATCAGCAAAATGTCAGCTAGAACGCCTTACGATGCATTACGTGTATATAAATGTATCTCGGCTTAACAGTGCAACATTTAATGTCATTGAGATGAATTGTAATGTTTTGAGTGATGCATAAAAAAAGATCATCTGATCGATGCAGCTACATAATTATGTATAAAATCGCGCTGTCGTAGCATTTCTATACGATTGACTTTCTGTAAATATACATACATATATAACAAATAACAAATAAATCTAAACGAAAAATGTAAGTAAGACGGAACTGATGCGATTCCCGAATCAAAGTCAAATACCTGAATTTCATCTTTTCTCAATTGGTGGTTCATTTCTCTGTCCTCCCAAAGCTAATTATCTGGAGGTCAGAATAAATACTAATCTAGTGTTGAAAATTAATATTGACAAATGAATTAAAAAAGTGGAAATGGCGTATTATACATACAAAAGAATGCTCAGCAGGAACAGGGACCTAAAACAAATATTCACTGGGCCGTCATAACACCAATTCTTACGTATTGCGCACCGGGGTGGTGGTCAGCGTTGCAGCAGCAATATATGCTAATATAAGTAAATTAAATGGAATACAGAAGGCATCTTGTGCAGGGGTTAACCAGACTATAAAGTCGTTACGTCATGATACGCTTAATATGCTCATGTATCAACTTCCCGCAGGTGTTTTCAAACGAACAGCAACATTCTTTGCTGTAAGAATGAAGGATATAGGAAATTAAAATATGAAAAGTTATGAAGATTGAGATATTCTGCACCACCTCAAAATAAATGTAAATAGATCAGACTATATCTTCCCAAGGTTGGATTTCAATAGAGACTTTCGGGCGAGAATGCCCACTAAACGCGAATGGAGAAAATATTTAGTAGGGGAGGAGGACAAAATCTCAATATATACCGACGTATGCAAAGTGAGCTGCTGATTAATGACGGGCATGTTTTTCGATGATTTCTTTATCTCTCTCAATCCGTCTAGCAGGCTCAGCTAGCATCTTCCAAGCGGAAGTACTAGGCATAAAGAAGATTTGATAGATAGCCAGGCGGCATGCTAGACTTTTCGTCATCAAATATTAACTTTATTGTGGTTAAGAAATGCAGGAAAGCTTTTAAGATCATTGGCAGGTCAACTCTCCTTACCCAATATTTGGGTTTTCGGTCTCAGGAACATTTTCAGCAACGAGCGGACGTGTTAGACAAATCAAGTCCAGTCTATACGAATCCGATGCAGAGATAATGCCTCGATGAACATGAACTTACAATCATTCATTCCAAATAACACGATTCTGAAGATTTTATGGAAAGAAGCGACTTAAATATACTCAACAGCACTAATACGCACAATATTTGGTATGCTACGTCTAGTAGATTTTTGCTGCGGAAACCAGTTTAGTTGAAGTAAATACAACTAACCTCAATTAATGAGTTTTCGATAGTAATTACTTTGTAAAGCTTCACGGTACACTAGTATTTATAATACCCAATTTGAACTCATAAAATAAAAATATTGCATATTTAATAATTAATACTTTTTTTGTTTTAGTTGAATTTGCCTTCATACAACTACACCACTGTAAAATTTAGGGGGTTACAAATGAATTAGAAAATTTTAGGTGGGAAACAAGGTAACCACGAGCCTTTACCTAAAACTAGTAAAACTCAAAAATGACAACAGTTCACAGTAAGCTCCATTGGATGCACAAATTATGCCTTAACGGGACCCTCGGAGACTCGTCTGAATATAAACACCATCATCTCATAACCACAGTTTATTATTTTTGGGTAATAGAAAATATATATACACCATACTAACACTTTAATTTATGAGTAACTAATTTACAGAAAGTTCTGGTAGTTGCTCCGACACACACAACACATTTGTGCAAAGCAGTCTGCTAAATTTTGTACTCGCATTAAGTCTGCACGCCAAAAATTATGTTTACGTTTATGCTGAAAAGAGCGTACGAGTGACTGATGTGTTGTACGCTTTTTGGTGAAAGAATTTATACTGTGTTTTGAGCATGCGTCCCTTAGCCTCCACATATACGTATACCTAAAACAAAGATTTTCGAAACTCCAGCTGAATTTATCTATCGGATATATTCATCTATCGGCTATTATGTGAGTTATCTTAATTAAGCTGAGAAAGCATGTTTTTCTGTATATTAATGGCTTCTTCTGTATTAACTGTTAAATCAATAACTACATATGACAAAGCAATACAGTTTTACAGCCAAGATGGCACAAAAGAGTTTTGTAGGAGCCAAATTGTAACGATAGGCGTGGCATCACCCACTTTAACGTGAAACCACATTTTTCGGGACCCGCCCGACCGATTTCAGCACGTGACATTTCTCTGTGCAACAGTGCTAAAATGGGCGAAATCGGGCACAACCACGCCGATTTCTACAGCACAATTTCAAATTACATCGTGTTATTTCCTTGCCATTGATCAAATCAGGACACAATTAATTTAACGGGATATAAAAATTGTTCAAACTCCTAGGCACCGAAGTACCTTTTACCGCAAAATCGGTCAATGTGTGAGAGTATATTATTGAAATTCAGGGTTAATCCTTTCCTGACAATGGTATATCTGTGTGTCAAAAATGGAATGAGTCGGGTCAATACCTCCCTTAGCTCCTATATACCTAATACAAGGATTTTCGAACTTTTAGGTGATTTTATGCGGCATACATCGGCCAATATATAGTAAGTTATCTCAATGAAAATGAGTGGGCGTATTTTATTGATAACAGTTTGTCTTTGTAAACTGAATAAAGTTTTGGCAAAACATTGACCTAGCTCCCAAATAACAAATATATCAGCATCCAGGTGACTATACTTCAAATGACTGGTGATAATATGTGAGGCACCTTAATGAATCTCACTTTATTACTATGTGGCATGTTAGCAGTATGTGGTGTTGGCAATAAAATATAGAATCGGGTCCATGCACAAATTTTCCTGGCTTTGATTCCAAGTCTAGCCAACCAACAGTCGTAAGCTTATTTGTATCCAAATATATGAATATATGGAGGGAAGAAGAACATTTAGCCATATAATTTTGATTAAATATACATATATTGTATTAGTAATACCAATACAATACTCTGGCACATATGAATCCAGAAGGACAACTATTATGTATTTACGTAGATATAAGTTCCTTTGTAGTTCTTTCAATGCATGAATCGAAGCATATTTATACCTTTGGTTTTGCCCAGAAAATCCAAATGTACAGAAATAAATAATATTAGTACTTAATAGCCCGTTATTTTATTTTTTTTTTTTTCATTCTTTATAATAGGAACGCTCTGATACAAACAAATTTACATATGCAGAGAAAAACTCTAAATCTACTCATGTATTTATGTGTGTTTGAATCTTTGAGCAAGTTTCAAGGAATATGTACACTATCATTTGTGGCTTCCTGCTGCATACGAATAAAAGGCAATACATAAACCGTTGTCTGAAACCATATTTCAGTAGGCATGTTTAAACCAAAACTATAAATTTATTTATATATAACGGTGTATTTGGTTCGGAGCTTAACAGAGCACATTGACTTTGGTTGGCCAGCCATTGCCATTGCTTTTAGCGTTATAAGAAATTCTCAGTAGATATACATACACACACTCATATAAGAATATATGTATAAATATGAATGCGTTCGACCAGTTGAGGTCACAATTGTAATATTATATCTGCAACGGTCTATAACTAGCAGCTGGCTAACGCTACGATCACCGTCCAATGCAGTGAGTGTCAAAATGAAGTCTCGTAGTCGTATATAGTAGCGTCTAAGTAAGCACGCGGTTTTGTGTTTTCAAAGGAATAGCCCAAGGCACAATAAGCGAATATCTGCATTGCGGCTTAGGAATTACAAACTATTGTATGGCCTATTATTGTGCAAAGCCATATGCTTCTGCATTAATTATATACACATAGATATGTGCCGTGCTATTAAAATATGCAATTAAGTTATGAGCTATGGCATTGTTTTGTGTCGAAAGGAAAGAAGTGATCTATATCGATTGGAAATCCACTTTGATTTTGATGTTTTATATAATCCAGAGAGAAATCCAGAGAGAAATATTATAAAAATCTTGGAAGGAAATGAGTATATTATACACTGTAAAATTGAAAAAATAAAGGTTAAAATTTTTGAAAACTATGTAATATTAAGTTTTAAACGAAATTTTTAATCGAGTTAATCTTTTTTGGTACCAATATATATCTCATATAGTAGATTGAGAGCAAAAAGAACAGATTTTTTGTATTGATTCATATTAACGGGTGATACAAGTAGAGATATGGAACGACTTGGCGCATCTTAAGTTGACAGCATACAAAATACTGCGGAACTCCTTATTATAGGATATATGTATGTATATACGAGGATATGACACAAAATCGACTTGAATGTTGAAAATAAAGATACGTAACTATTTCAGCCTTAACAAAAATAGATCACACTCAGCACTATATCTAAACTTGAGTGTTTGACATATAGTACATTCGAAATTAATATGAAATGGAGCATACCATGCTTTAAGTGATGCCTTGAATATTATTATTCTTCATGCATACTATATAAATATTCTTCATGCAGTCATGAAGATGAATTCTACAGAAGAACCACAGTCATAAATAAAGCAAATACAAATTGATGTGCTTAAGATATCTCAACATTTGCTTAAATAGTTGACTTTTGTAGCTAATACGCGGCATTACTAATATGGTTATACCAACGAGATGTAAGCAGCCAAGTCCAAACAAGTAACGCTGGGCTCAACTTTGGTGTAAGCTAACATTTCATACTCTCGCGGTTTGCACACAGTAAAAGGAAATTTCTAAGAAAATTTGTTCGCGGCAAGTTCATTTTATATAGTTTTGGTGGTTTGTGATATATTGTATGAACCTTATTTTAATTAACGGGCGGGCCGATTCCCTCATTTATTTTTAAACCATAAATGTCCCTTCATTCGACGAAGCCTTTTACCAAATTTTAGTTTAGCATACAAATTGATGACTTAGTTATAACCCTATTTAGTTATTAGCTGAACGGTATTTGGAGGACGTGGCAATGATCCGAGTGCGCTCATAAGTAATACCAACCGTATTCGGATGCTATTGAACACGTTTACTAAATTCATCGCAACCAAATTTTCAATTCAGTGAGCCTGATCACTTATATTTTTAAATTATAATGAATATTGCGAGGCTATAAATTTGGTACATTAACATAATTTATAACAAGTGCAATGTCTTCAAACTAACAAGTGGAATCTTAATTACACACAAGGAAAGCACTACACATTTTAGTAAAATTTATGAAGTTGAATTTAAATTTAATAACTGACTGTGACTTAAATTTATCGAGGGTATCCAATATTTAACTGCGCTCGGTCAAAAACCTTTTTTTGTGGTTGAAATATTAAATTAGAGATAATCTAAATAATTAGTTGATGTATTCCTTTCAACATCATTGGTAGAATCAACGTTTGTATTTGTATCTGGTTGCAGATCATTTATTTACATGTTCAATATGTTATACCGAGATAATTATACATAATTTTCTTTTTGCTATGGATATGTATAGGCGTTATGGGCATATGTGACTTGGCATATCTAGATCATTTCATGTAATAGAAATAGCATTGAATTAATGATTGTCAATGCGCTAATTCAGCCCGACGATAAACACCATTATGAATTGTACCAAAAAGTCTTCTCAGCCAAGCTAAGAAACTTAGCCGAGCTATGAAAACACTCAACGACACCTTAATGTGGTCATCAGCGGGAGAAGAAAGAAGATATCGAGTTTGTGAGGTGTTGTTAAGGTTACATGTGAAAATGGACGAAATCGGACCACAACCACGCCTACTTCCCATATAGCACAATTTTAAATTCCACTTTATTCGTTCAGTTTCCAGTACACAAATCAACAAACAATTAATATAACGGGATAAAGCTTTACCCGTGTCTTTAGTGTGCCTTATGACCAAAAATTGTCCAAGTCGAATAAAAACAAAAAAAAGTCGGTCAATGTATGATATATACTACTATATAACTGAAATTAAGGGATTATTCCTTCCACTTATAATGTATTGCCTGTATGTCAAAAATGGGTTGAATCGAACAAATACTTTCCATAGCTACCATATACTTAATATAAAAATTTCGAACTTCGGGGGGACTGTGTACCCTATATCCCTATCAATCTGCGAGTTATCCCAATGAAAATAACTGTGCATCTTGGTGCCTAAAATAGATAAATTTGAGAGAAAACTTGGCCTAGCCGCGATATAACTAATATCAGGATTTTCGAACATCCGGCTGGCTTTACTCTATATGATTGCTTTTGCGTCTTAAAGTATTTCCCTCGCCTTGATTCTTGCAAGTTGCAAGAGTATAACATTTTTTTTGTTCCAACCGAACTTAGTACTTCCTTTCTTGTTCCATTTTAGTTTTTACATACTTGCTGCCTAATTATTTACATGACATTCTTTATCATATTCGGCTTTCAATTGTCAGCAAAGGACAATCAAGCGACTGCCTTAAATTGTTTATTAATCTTCTGAAGCATTGCCTAAGCATTGCGTTTTATTCTCTCAAAAGAAACTTTTTTAACTTTACTAAGCAGTGTGCGAATCCTTTCCACGGTTGTTTCTGAAGTTTTCCATGTATATGATGTCCTAAAAAGTTTTAAGCAAAGTTAATAAGAATGGAGTGAAAGTTTAAATAATGGCATAAACAAGTTTTAACTTCTGATACAGTAATAATTGGATGTGACTTTTGGAATTTATTTCATTATCACTTTCCAATCAGTACAAAAAGTAAGAAGCGAGTAACTAAACAGTTTGCGTGATGGATTGAACCAAAGAGCTTAATCATTAAATTTTTGGATCTTAACGAAGGGATATAAAACACGGGCAAAATGATTTAAAAGAGTGGGAGCGTTTTGATTTGTTCACCTTATCTAGTCGATAGGGATATGAAATTTGAGTCATATTTCAATAAAAGCTATTATATCATATAGCTTTTAAGTCCATTCTGAATCATGTTTACGCCCATCATGTAGTAGAGCCGCTTTTTCTGGTAAAAGGAAGCACTTCCTTTATTCATTTATATCACGTATTTCTGCAAACAGTCTTATTATACATATGTTTTAAGTAGTTTTAAGGATGAAGTCATTTATTACAACTTATATAGAAAAGCTTATCCGAAGTTCGTTTTTTCTTCGTCGTTAGCAGACATGATAGACCGCATTCATTCAATATTATTCAATATCCAGAGTGCTTTTTCTTCGTTCATTTAACATTGGCAAATTTAGCCCTAGTGTTATGTTTAAAATTTTATATAAATACAAGTATGTTATGTAAAAGCTTATCATAAATTCTCCCGTTGAGCAAAAAATGGGTTACATTTTCTTCTCAAATTCTCATAAATTCTAACGAATTCAATGCATTACTTGCGTTTCTTGTTCTCCATCACGTCTTCTTTTTCTATTTGGCCTAAGACAGTTATACTAAATTAAGCACTTGGGATTCAGTACGTGCGCAATATAAAATATAAAACGACCTGTAAAAAATCAAAAGGGGGGAAATACTCGTACTCAATGATATTGACTTTAAAACATATTTATTAAAGCACTTGTTGACTTAACACAATAAAATGGCAACAATTCACGAGATCTTTTATAGATAATGAAATAGTTTTTGAAAGTCGTCAGGGAGATTATGTCTTGCATGACCCTTAAATTTTTCTAGACCTTACAACTGCCTGGTCTACAAATTGTTTAGCTTGAGCGTGAAGTTAAAGTTACCGTTAAAATAGAGGAACGAAGTTAATTTTGACGAATATATTAATTTACGATATATATTGAAATTTGCACTTGCTTTATGTTAAAATATAAATTCAGTTGATTCAATTGATCAATTGAACACACGTCATATAAAAGCGAAATCGCAAGCCCGATAGCTGTAAATGTCAATTTGGTAATGGTCGATTTTGATTTTGTCTGTTCTACTCCCGTAATTTTGAAGTCTAACATTCACCGCGATCTGGAAGACCCATTGCCGAAATTATCGAAAAAATAATAGCAATCGTCGAGTACGACAGGCGTTTTGTAAGCACTATTTCAATTTCCCAAGACCTAGACATTGCACAAGAAACTATTCGTTCATTTAAAGATGGCTGAAAAATAATTTGAACCCGATGTATGGATGCCACACGACTTATAGCGAAAAACTCACGAAGAATCAATGCAATATTCGGCGGTTCCTTATCGTGGTGCACCATACCTCGATAACACAGTACAACAGCTAATCTGGGGGGTGAGAAATTCCAAGTCAGGGTGATGGTACTAGGTCAGTATAGTAAAGCCCTCAACGGGTTTGGCGTTCGTATGTGTCAGTTTTTTTTTATGACCTTTTAAATTTTTCTTATGTTATAGTGAACGAAAATTGGGTACCAAATATAGTGTGTAAAAGCTGCTACAAACGTCTAATGGATTGGAAAAATAGATAATAGTGGTTCGCGAGTTATGTTAAACTACCTTTTTGCAAAAATGTTACAACTAAGCGAAAAAAACATCAAGACCACCTAGTACCATCACCCTGACTTGGAATTTTTCACCCCCCAGACAATAATCCCAAAAATGTTCCACAGTGTAATCGAAGAAAACTGTTAACATGACATCATGGAAGCTGAAAAGCATTATTCCACGCTGTTTTTCGAAAAAAATTGAGGCTCAAATGATCTTTAAAAATTGAACATACTTAAGCTCCGATATTCCAACGATGCCAATAGGATCTCTTGCTGTCAACTGTCGATTCACGAGCACCAGTTCCTTTATTTTATTGATGGTTTGTCGCCATATGGCCATAAATATCAAGCGCCTGCTGAAGCTTGAAACCCAAAATCCGTTGCATACTTGCATAATTGGCTGTTTGGAAAAATTTAATATTAATATAAATTCTGCAAAAAACTCACTAAATAGTTGTTAGCAACAAATGGTTTCATACTCGTATAGTAATAGACGTTATTATTTATTCAAATGTTGCGTTTATTGAAATCGTATAACCGTTTGGGCTTTGTGTAACACATTGTAATAGGAATTATGTATATTAAACCAACAGTTCCTTACAGTTGATTCGAAGTGTTATTGCTTTTGAGGCTTGACTTGTTATGTATACGCAGAGGCGTGTGGTATTTGATTTCTCGCTTCTATAAAAAATACCTTTACGTACGTATACGTATCCACTTAAACGTATCACATCTAACTCTATAAGTAAGCAGTAAAGATAATTAACATATCTTTAAGAGTGCAGCAAAGTACAATAATATAAACCTAAAGGTTTAACTTTTGAAAATTATTTATATATATATATGCGAAATAGTAATTTTTCAATGAGTGGGATACAAATACATGCAATAACGGTCAAACACCGCAGTAATCCAATATCTCACAAAACTGCATATGAATGAAGCATTAAAATACAAAAGCAGCGCCAAAGCAGAACGAAAACCAAAAACAATAAAAAAAAACAAGTAAGGAAGGGCTAAGTTCGGGAGTATCTTATTATTTACTGCTTTTGATCCCATAAAAGATCAATTCTGGGGTAATATCTTTAGATGTTGGCATAATTATTGCGAAAGAATTCAACATTCATAACTTAACGAAATCATGAATGAATTGCAATTAAATTTTTTTATTTTATCAAGATATATTATACATTATTTAGTTTAATTACTAGATTTTACTTCCCGAGAGTGAGAATTATACTAAAATCATCCTCAAATTATATATGTATATTGGGTAGTCGAAAAAATCGTTTCGTATTTTTAATCAAACTTCAACTTATTTCTTTTTATATTTATACTTATAAATAAATAAATATTTACCACTTTCGTCGACCACTTCTTCCCAGTTTTTTGCTAGAGACATTATTCCATCAGTGTAAATCGAAATTTAGAATTTCCAGAATGGAAGCCAGCGAGCCACTGTTGTGCTACACGAACGCATTGAAAGCGACACGGAAGGCATTCTCCAAAATAGCCTTGATAGCCGAGGTACATGCTGCCTGGATCCCCTCTGTCGTCTTAAAATGCTTGATTTTCATCGGTCTTTTCAGGCAAGGAAACGAAACAAAGTCTAGGAGCCAAATCTAGGCTGTAGAGCGGCTGCGGAGCATTGGGATACTGGCCTTAGTTAGGTAGCTGTTCACACGAAAGGCGGTGTGATCCGCAGCGGCTGCGATGTCTTGTAGGACCAGATTGACCCTTCATTTTAGTCTTTTGAGTACTTATTTATACGTAAAACTTGACTTTGACGGTTCGTCCAGGAGGAACAAATGTTCATGGACGAATATAATAATGCAATATATTAAAACAAAATGAGTAAGGTACATCCGATTCAACCCATTTTCGGATTCTGTCTGAATTTCTATTGCATATCTCACATAATGACCGATATTTGCAATCAAAAGTCAACTATAGGTACAGGGGTCCACATATTCGGTACGTATGGGCTTGAACACTTTTGGTTGGCTTTGGACAATTTTTGGTCAAAAGGTGGCATACTTTAATATAATTATTACCGCAAAGTTTTATTCCGTTTTATCAATTACTTCTTTATTTGTGTACTGGAAACTAAAAGAATCAAATGGAATTTTAAATTCTGTTACATGGGAAGTAGTTGTGATTGTAATCCGATGTCTCTCATTTTCACAATGTGAACTAGAAATATTAAAAGAATATTAAAAACTAAATTTAGTCGAAATCGGCCTGTCAGCTCCCGCGATATGGGATTTCACCAAAAAGTGGGCGGTGCCACGCCAATTGCCCAATTTTCACACCGGCTCCGATAGACCCCCCTTATACCATCTACACACCACCCGTCTAGAATAATTAGCAGGATTTCAGTATTTAATTAAAAAAATAAATAAAGCAGTACTCATTTTATGCAAGTGACCAACCTAATTCAACGTGCTTTTTTTTTAAAGGGGGAAAGATGGGGAAAACGTTTAAGCTTACATGTTAAGTAGAGACCTTGTAGTTTAGTAAAAAAAAATAAGTTATAGCTCGACCTCCCCCGAAAATATTAAACATTTTTTTTAGGTTTTTTTGATGATTCATTGTTTTCCCGAAAGAAATAAAATAATACATTAACTTAATTAATCTTTATATTATTAAAATTAAATACCATGTTGTGCAGAATCCATAAAAAATATTTTCCAGAATTCACTTCACGCAACACAAGAAAAGACTTGCAATTTCGAGAACAATAGAGAGTATCGCGAATAAGGACGTGCGTACTGAACGAAGCCTAGGTTCCGACTACTTGTGTGGCAATATAGTGGGCTAAAGGTCAATAATTTAATCGGTTTATTGTAGTGCGGCTACTTAGGTAATAAAAAAAATCAATTTTGAGTAGCATCGGTAGAGTTTGTAATTCTCACTTTTGTCCGGCTTTTGAAGGAAAATGCTCATATGTGGAACGCCTCATTTTCGGTTTGCACCACTCACAGACACACCTCGAGCGAAAATGTTTGTTCTGACTCTCCAGGTGCTCAGAGATAACTGACCAGCTGCTCGTTCGTTGGCTAGGATTCTACAGAATCCAGTTGGTGCGCGCACGCTACGAAGTACAGTCGCGGGGGAAGAAAATTAGTCCTATTATTTTCCGGACAAGCCCTGTATAACTATAAAATGTTAATTGAAAATTCTGGAGTAGCTACATTAATCACAAAATTCTAAAGTTATTTAATGTCTATGCAATTTTATTAACTATATATTGATTAATAGTATTTTCGTATTTTGCCAGTAGATGTCGTTGCACTCGTATATCTTCAGTGCCACCAATCACATTGTGTCATACCATATAGTGTTGGGAAGGTGAGATTTAAGCTTTATATAACAGAAAGAAAAAATAAATTCGGAAAATGAATGACAATAATGAAGAAAATCGCTATATTTTGAAATTTTGGAATAAAAAAGGAAGAATGCTATGCAGAGACGATGCTGTATCAGTTCGTATATCACAACAATGCTTCGGTCGTTTCCGTTCTGGAAATTTCGATGTGAAAGATGCACCTCGCTCTGGTCGACCTATCGTTGAAAAAGGTAATGAAATTATGGAAAATAGGACCGTCACATAAGTAGACATGACATCACTAAGGAACTTAACATTCATCATTTAAAGACCATTTAAAGAAGTCTGGCTACAAAGAGAAACTTGATACTTGGGTACCAAATGAATTATCTGTGAAAAATTTAATGGACAGAATTAACATCCGCGAATCTTTGCTGAAACGAAATGAAATCGAACCATTTCTGAAGCGAATTGTAACAGGAGACGAAAAGTGAATCGAATACGACAATAATATGCGAAAAGATAGGATTGACGCCTTGAAAGGTTATGCTGAGTGTTTGGTGAAATTGGAAAGGAATTATTATCCACTATGAGTTGCTCCAGCCTGGTCGAGCAATTGATTCTACATTTTACTGTCAACAATTGATAAGATTGAAGTAAGCAATCGAAAAAACGGTCCTAACTGATCAGCAGATAGAGCCGTCTTCCATCAGGATAACGCTGGATCCCACACATCTTGAGAGCTTGGCTGGGAAGTTTTGATGGATCCACCATATAGGTCTGACCTTGCCACATTGAACTACCATTTGTTTCGGTCAACGCAGGACTCCAATGCAGGAATGGGGTAAACTTGGCTTCAAGAGAAGCCTGTAAAAATTGCTAGTCGCAGTTTTTCGCTGAGAAAGCAGAAAAGTTTTACTTTCATGGAATAATGCGAAACTCTAGCAAAAAAATTGTAAAAAGTGGTCGACTGAAATGGTAAATATTTTGGTCATTAAAGTTTATTATAAATATAAAAAAATAAGTTGAAGTTTGATTAGAAATGCGAAAACACTTTTTCGACAACTTTTATATTTCAGTGCCAATTACAATTCTACACAAGAAATTGTAAAGTTTATTTACTTGAGCCGATAGGCGATCGCCAATTCAACCATCGATACCTTCTGTTTTAATAGCCCCGTTTAGCCTCCTACCCGTTTGGATGCCAATATTGTGAAGGAAAGTGGGCAGATTGCGAAGAAAACCGAATATACTACTAAAATGTCTTTCTTATCTCAGAAATAGTTAGTTAATAAATAGCATTAGAAACCTCAAACCGCTGCTGTATGCATTGCAATTGCTAATTGGTTGACTAAGAAACCCACATACTCGGCAGTGGTTAGACACTTTCCAAGCAACATAGCAGTTGATAAGCTTACTTAATTCTGCACTACGTTTGGGTTTAGCAAATTTATAAGTCTGTGAAATTTGTCTCCTTATTTTTTTTTTCTCTCGTTACACTGTTCTTGTGTAGTCACAGCCTGTCTGTGGTGACATTAACAATTTTTCAAAGTTTTCACTGCAAAGTAGTACACTTACCAGCAGACGTACATACATATGTACGTCAGTGACATGTGACTGAAAAGTGCACAAACCCAGAAATCAAAGCTCTTACGGAATATGTAGTTGGCGAAGATGAAAAGCTTAAACTTAAATATTGTCCGCTGCAATGGCAACAAATTTAAGCGTCATATTAAACATTATAATCGTGCTATATCTGCACCGGTATATTTGGAATCTGGTATGCACATAATATACGTTGAAGTACTAACCTTTAGGAAACCCAGAGGAAATAACGCCTTAACGTTTTTCATTACTAATATAAAATGTGGCATGACGTACTAATATACCTACAAAGCGGTCTAAGAAATTTCAGACAAAACCGAGAGTTTTACATTATTTCTTTTCCCATTATTCAGCAACTATACCCAGAACAGGGTAAGTATAGTCAAAAGGATACGTCAGATATCCTATAAACATTTTGAGATATCGATGTGACATTTTCAACCGTTTCTTCTTACCAAAAAGCTACTTGTTTTTCAGAACGGCCAATGTAGGACTACTATAGCATATAGCTACCATACGAACTGACCGATCGGTATCGGTGTTTATATGAAGAAATTTATCGTTTGAAGAGTTATGTTCACGAAATTTTCCATTAGTTGTTTAAGGTAATGGGGCAATCTACTAAAGTGTTTTTTGATTTCATTGCTATTGTATTTATCTCGTACACAAACTTAACTTCTTATAAAAAATATTTTGTGATTGTGAAGGGTGTTAAAGCCTCAATGTTTTTGTTTTAACTTAATATTGGTTAAAATTTCGTTTGGTTTGATTCTCTTCTCGATCAAAATTCAAATCATTCAAATCGAGAACTTAATTATTTCATTACTGCGATGCATATCAAGTACTCCTATGGTTGTTTTTTTTAATAAATTTATTAAAGTCATTTCTCAGATTAACAAGCTTAAAAATAGTAATTCTATATATAGCAGAATGTACCATAAATAGTTTTCTCCCTAAGGGTTAAATATGTGTCAGTACCAATTGGATGGCATACAGCAAAGTACTCGCCATTGCGGTTAAATATACTATTATTTACTTCGCAACTTATCCCTTCATTTTATATTTTCGGATATGTAGTACATTATTTCTTTGCGACGTGTGGCATACCGCTCCTGCTACTTATTTCATTTTTACCATCAAGCGAGCTTTCGAAATGGCTATATTTAGTGACAGTTTCGGTTATAGTTTACTATGTGTTTTTCTTTAGTGGAAATTCAGTGCTGACTCTTTGAGTTATTGCTTTAGTTGGCTTATGGATTCGGAATTTTTCAGTGAGTCCCAGCATTAAGAGATAATTATTTTTCAATTACTCCGCCTGTCATCTTGTTAAAAGTTGTTAATTCTTTCTACACCTTTGACTTGTGTAACACATAAATAAACGGCAGCTCTCATAAAAAAGTAATGTTATTTATATGATACGGATCTTTTATAAATAAGTTCCTATTCCAAAGTAAACAAAACTTTTGAATCTGGCGTCTCCTGGTGGTGCCGTCTATATGCCGACTGGTGCGTTAGAATCTGCTATCCTTACCGATTGTCTTGTAAGAATTTCAAGACATTTCATTGATTGGAAGTGAAGTTATTGCGTTTTAAGTGTCAGTATGTTTGTGTTATCGGTGCGAAAATAAGCTTCTAACAAAGGGCCAATATTAAATTTTGTTTTAAAATCGGTAAAACTTTTACCGAAACGTTTCACTTGATAAAGCAAGTTTATGGCGATCTGTAGCAGATTGCACGACTGGTTTCAACGTTTTCTTAGTGGTCGTGAGGACATAAATGACTATCAACAATCAAAATCCGTGAACATCGGAAATTCCATCGAAACTCATTATTGAAATTCGTGGATTTGAACATCTCCAAAACATCGATTTATCGCATTTTGACCGAACATTTTCGGAACTCGTTCGAACTTTTGGACCATGCAAAAAGCTGTATTGAAGCAGAAGGAGACTATTTTGAATAAAATAAATTGATTTTGCGGAAAAAGCCATTTGTTCTGTTTTTTTTTAAGTCCTGTTTGCTTTGGAACGCATTTTGTATATGGTATCTTAAGCACCAGCAAGATCTCCTGAATTAAAACTTCAACTAATAATTTTTATTTGATTGTAATCAATTGAACATAAGGCACCTTATCCTCTTAACACCACTTAACTAGTATTGTCCTGGTTTCAATAGCACTCAATTAGTAGTTAATGTCCAAAATCATCAAACAACCTCAGCTTCATAGTAAACGCTTTTTATTATGGTAAATATCTAATATTATAGACGAAATTTAAGGCCACAATGCGTATGATGGTCCTTATATTCAATATTTGATGCGTTGAAAAGTTCTGAGGGCTCTTTTTAATAGCTTTATTCTGATATCGTCATTGGAGCCTGATTTATATGCAGGAAATTGGGCCTATATTTCGCTCATTTTCAAACTTTATCTTAGTGAAGTGACGGTAATATTTTATTCAAAACTTTGTCAAGAATTAAGTGACATGCAATACCTGATATTGCGATCTATACAAAGAGCACATCGATCAAAATTCAAACGTTCGTAAATTTCCAGAAACGACCTTATACGATTTTCTGCTATATGGAAGTGTTTTTCTCTGAATTAAAAAGTTGTCTCAAGTGGATATTTTTCTAATAATACCCATTTTTATGGATAAAATCGGCTGTTCATAAACTGTATGTTTGATGTATAAAAATTTATTAAATATGGCTCCTTAATTTAATTTTAGAGTCCACCGTCTTCTAGTTTAATGACCATCAATCATTTCTTACTCAGGCTTAGTCCATTTTTGAAAAAAAGCGGTAGTCGTACAACAGAAGTGTTAAAAAAAAATCAGTGTACTTTTATCGATGGCAAGTATTTTACGAAAACCAATAGACAGAGTTTTATGGTTCCTGCTTTGGTATATTCTTCTTCGTCTTTTTTAAGCGTTTACTAAGTTAAAATTAAAGTTCTAAAACTAAATTAATTAAAACCGTCATAAAAATCATAGTATGCATACACAGATTTTTTTTTCTTTTACTTATAATCTGTTAGCTAATATGTATTCAATTTCACCGCAATTGTGCATTATCCCCGAAGCACGTGCTCTGAATATGATAACAATCACAATACGTATGGTGTGCTCGCGTACTCATTATTACTTGTCGCACCTACTTTTTTGTCTCTTTCGATTTTAAAAGATCTTAGATTAACAGTAACGTTTGTTGACCAAATCCAATTCTGTGTAATCGTCGTTTTCGACTTTTGGCACTGAACACAAGTTACTTTTTTTAAGTTGTTAAATAAAAAAAGTAAAACAAACATTTTATGTTCTTGCAACTTGGAAGAATCACAACCTGGGAAATACCATAAGGTGCAAAACGTAAACCAGAGAATCGAAATACAAGCAATTTTATATATACTGTTTAGATGAGTTAAGCCTCAACCAACTCTACTCTGCAAAAACTGACGCACCCTAACCAAACAAGGCTTGATACACCACAGCACAACACCAACACAACTTACCACACCTGTACACAAACCCACTCAACAAAGAGGATAGACAACGGGATGTCAGGGGCAATTTGTTACACACAATTCGCACACCTTTCGATTCGACATTATAGATCCTGCGCGCTGCATTCAAGTCCACAATAACGTAACAGACGATTCGTTAGAAAAACGAAAATCATTATATGTGACCTCGTCTACGGAAAGGGGGCTTAGGTGTCAAAAAATCAATTTTCATTTTTTAGTTGATTCGGATGGAAGATGAGATGCTTTTTCACGTGACAGAATCCAAAAAGTCATAACTTGCTTGAAAGTTCCCTGAAAATGTAGAGAAAGAAGAGTCCGTAGACGGCACTGAACTCCTCATCAATCAATTAGAGTAAACGTCACTTCTTCAGTGTTACTTTTTTAAATATTCCACAGTAGCAACATACACGAAAGAATTAAATGGAATTTAAAATGCCAATCAGGGTTTATCCGTCCGTCCGTGCAAGCTGCAACCTGAGTAAAAATTGAGATATCTTTATGAAACTTGGAATATGCGTTTCTTGGTAAAAACGAGTATGATTTCATAGATGGGCGTAATCGGACCACTACCGCGTTCACAAAACACCATTAACTTTAAACATATAAAGTGCCATAACGAAGTAATTATTTAAGATATTAAACTTTAGTTTTGCACAGAGGATTGCAAACAAAGAGCCATCTGTTGGCCACAGATCTTAAAAAATGGATGTGGCCCCACCCTCTAATTGGTTAATGTACATATCTCCTAAACTGTTGAAGATTCAACAAACAAATTCTCTTAGGACAAATCTCTTTAGCACGTCTGTCGACACTATAAAAATGGATGAAATGACTCCTTCCTCCCATACAACACATTTTTAAATTCCATCTGATCCTTTCCTTTCCAGTGTACAAATCAAAAAGCAATTTATTAGCATAATAAAGCTTTGCGCTACTATTCCAACTCATACATATATCTTTATATGTACATAGAAATGACATGTCACGTTGTTTGTCCGCGATGGACTCTAAACTACTAAACTGATTTTAGCAAATTTAGTGACCACTGTATTGTATAGTTTATTATATGAATAATAGTATAAAATCTATACCACAGCAACGGGTGGCCGGATCCACTAGTACTACATGTAATTTTTGTCGTTTTTCTAACAAACCTTACCCAGAATAGGTCGGTCAGTGTATGAGTTATTATAGTATATTTATATACAAAATTTCTTGGATTTCGATCCACGTTCTACACCTTAAAGTATTTCCCCGGTTTTGATTACTGCAAGTTGCAATAGTGTAAAATTTTCGGTTGCTCCCGAACTTAGCTCTTCCTTACTTGTTTCTTTTCAAGTTATTTAATAATAGCGACCAAGCATTGAACTCAGTAAATAGAAATTCTTCTTTAAATTTGTTCAAACCCCATTCAAATATCGGAGTGCTGAATCAATTAGATCCATCACAAATTTTAAGCAAAAGGGTTCTTTAACAATAGGTGGTTAAGGAAAATATATTTAAGCCATTATATTATAACACAATTGTTTTTTTGAACATATTTATTCCATTTATTAATTTGTTTTGAAAATTTTGTGGAAGTACTGACTTTTAAATGGTTTACTGAAAATCCTTTACCCAAAACGGTAGCCCTTGAGCCAAGTACGATTTCTGTTTAAACCATCAGTAGGTTCAATCTACTCCTATCAAAGAATATTTAAACGAATAACTTCATTCCATCTCCGCTAAACACTAACTTAACTTTTATCTAGAGTATTTCTGTCTAGCTAAATTTTCAAATGCAATTTTAAATTTAAAACTGATTTTATACGATTCGTTAACGCTGTCGTTCAACTGAGATCCCAAAGGAGTAATTTACTCCAATTATACTAAATACGTCTAAAGTCAACAATCCACAAAAGCACAACGCAATAAATAGTAACCATAAATACTTATCCGATCTCGCTGTGGTTTTAAGACCCTGTGGAAATTGTCTGAAAAGATTAAATTTTTATAAATAATAAAGAACAGAATGGAAATACTCATATTTATCATCGATTCACCATTTCAGTGCAATGAAAAATTGAAGTATATAATTATTTTTCTTAAAAAAAACATATTTATGCATTTATTTATTGAGTTAATTTGCGTTTAACGTGTTTTCTTCTTTGACGACGAAAGGAATTCATGCTGTTTAAATTCAAGAAGTTAAAAAATCTTATTAAGCGCGAACAAAAGTTTTTTTTTTTCAAAGATTAAACTAAAATATACTTATGTGCTGGGAAACTGGAGTGTGCAAGTTTGTATCGTAAGTTCTACTCATTTGTTTTAACGGCTGGTGCAGTTTGATCAATACTCTCTAACACTGGTAATAGCAAGCGGTAGTACTTGTTGCTTATTACTTTATCTCCCACGTGGAAACTATAATAAAAAAGAGAAAGAAAAGTGCTAAGCGTTAGTTTCTAGGATCTCTTTTAATCCTGAGCTGGAAATCGCACTCCAATCGCAATATATTGTATATTGAATATGATCTATCTAGTCAGCACGAAATCGTTTAATAAAGTTAATCAATTACTTAGAACTGAAGTCAACAAATTATTTTATCTTTTTCTTGCTGGGTGTTATCACACATTATATCGGTTTAACCGTTGGTAAGTAAATATGCGAGCTTTTGCGGGCATGATGGGGTGGTCCTTTGACTCGCACGTCGTGGAACCCATTTAAATTATACCTGCACACACATTAAGCGAACAGACGCTTACTCCATGCTGAGCACCATATTTTGTTGGTCTCCGATGTTCCTCACATTTACACAAACACCGTCATATCTGCGTGTGTGTGTGTGCCTCGCATAGCAGTGAAATTGTTAGTGACATCACGTAAATGTTTTACACACCGAAAATGGCTGCGTGTTCCTCAGCTCAGCTGCGGTTGAAGTTTTTGTCATATCTCTGTTGTAAGCACTGGCTGCTCGTTTAACTGTTCACTTAAAGTAAGGTCTATGTATATATGTATGTTAGCATTTGTCCTGTTTAATGTTATATGCTGAAGCGCGTTGTACCGTTGCAGACATGGTTGCTATGCAATAATTTTACAAATTACTTCCGGCTCACCACAAAATTTTAATGTTTAAGACTTTTTGGAGTAATATATTTTTCGAAGCTGTCAAATGTGAATTTTGGCTGCACACACAATAAGCGAATATTACTCGACGTGGCCAATTTCGATTCTAACAAATTCGCTCGATTGACTGAAGGTATGAAATCCAAGATGTTTCAACCTAAATCTTGCAAATACTCAATATTTTAGAAGAAAGTTCTGAGAGGAATATAGCATTTCATCTTCCAGACTACCTTGACAATTCGCGTTTGGTAAAATTTCTAGATTCACCAGGGATGCGTATATGGCAACGTCCTACAGTTTAAGCTGAAATCAAGAGGTTCAATGACCCCTTGTGCTTTACTCTGGGTCAGAAATATTAAAGATGGTTGTTGACCATCTCTTAGCGGTTTAGTGCTAGATATCAAAAGGACAAATGCACTTCGACCTTAAAAGGGATCCTCCTTAATTTCAATTTTATCGATTTTACACAATTTGGCAGATCACGCGTGAGTCGTTCCGTATTTTGTGGTATTTCATTAAATTTGGTCAACATAATCGGCCTACTGAGCGTACTATTCGGCCGTATTGAAACCCAGCATTCATTATTGGATAATATGAATATAACACGTCCAGTTTGTTTGAAATTTCTAGGTTTTTTTCTTTAAAAATGGATCACCCATTAAATATAAAAATAATAATTTAATATTTACAATCTGGTGAGTCATTGCTTTTTGTAAATACCTGTGGTTCTCAATGAGGGAATATGCAAGGACTTTAAATTGATGGATTGTTTTCTATGACAATTATGTAAGTTATTTCTCCAGTCTTATGGGCTGTTGTCCAAGAAATAAAATCACAGTTAACTTTTCCAACCAAATAATTTTTATTATCTGCTTTTGTTCAAGTCTGGCTTAAGACTAAAACTTAAAAATATGAGCCCTGCCTGATTCCCTGTACTTGGCACAATTTCGGCATTTCTGCTACTTACTGCACCTGATACTGTTGTTGTTGTTTAGCTGCACTTGCTGTTGTTGTTGTCGTTTAACAACAGGTGAATCGCTGCTACCGCGCTGATATTGGAGTAGCGAAGAATTTGCCAGTTGATGAGAAAATGCTGACGCGGACGCGGACTATTCCCACGCTTACTGGCTGGCGTGGAGTAGTTCTAAGAACGCTACAGTGGGCAAACTGGCAGATTAATGAGTTAACTTGTATATTACGGTGGACAAAAAAAATATTGTGTTTTTAGCTAGGTACTCTGGAAATGTGGTTGATAGACACCTATAAAAAAGGCTCTCCAAGTATGAGCTCTTTATTGTAACGGGAAAGTTCTTCGCCCATCGCCTTTTTAATTTTTTATTATTATCAGATAAAAAATGTGTATTTCGCTTTGAACTACTTGAAGAAATATCTAAATTCCTAGCTTTTACCGGAAATTGAATGCTTCAATGTAAGAGCTTAAGTTTTAATTATATTTGTACATATGTGTGTATATTTACTGTAGGTTAAATCAGCACATACACGTAGTCAATTATAATAAATCACAAATAAACATGGTAATTAATATGCTGTTAAACAAGTAAGTAAATACAAATGAAAAACCTTGAACCACTGCACTTACACCTACCTTAATGAAACAGCAACGTAAGTTCTGCTTTATGAGGGTACATCAACTGCCAATTTATTCAAGCTTAGTTGGCTGTTTCCCTCCGCTTAAACTGAGATAATCGATTAGCCACGCTGGAAACTAAGGAAAACAATAATTTAATAACAAAATTTGGGACTTCTGAGCTCTTAACTAATTGACCAAGCACTACATACATATATACTTAATATAAACAATAACTGGATTTGATCTTTAAGATTTACTATAAAGATGTCAGTCTCTTTGAGGTATTACTTTAGGTTAGAAAAGACATAAATACTGAAAGTGAAATGATATTTATATTTACATTTTACTTCCCGTCAGCGAAAACTATATTAAAATCATCTTGAAATAAGATACATGAACTTAACCGAAGACGTCTAATTTAATATATTGCGTTGGTAAGCAAACCGGCAACCAGAAGATTGGAATCGATTATATTAAGGATATGAGATTTGGACCAAAACGTACAGCCATTGCATCCATATATTGGCGGGTTTATAATCCGATTAATCTTCAATTTTTGCAGTGCCGAAATATGTACTTAAGGAATTTGTCTTATGCCCCCCTTTTCAAAGTGTTATCCAAAAGATATCTCTTTCTACTGCAACACCCTGTACCAGATTTCATGTATATCTCTTAATTAAGTGATTAGTTATGGCTATATCTATCGTAGAAGTCATTCTCACTTTTTCGTCAAAGCATACGTATACCAAACTTCATTAAGATATCCTAATTTTTACTTAAGGACGGACAAATAGATAGAAAGACAGTCACTCGAATTTTAACACATCTTATTTATATTCATTTTTTATCATACTTATAATAAATGTATATTATTCAGTATTTGGAATTTTGGGCTGAATAAAATGTATGGTTTGACACACTGATTAACAGTGACCAAATATTATTACATATATAGTGCCGATTGTGTTGACATGAATCGCACATATCCATTTCGACAACAGAAGTGTGTTTTTCAGTTGAAGTCGTCGTGCTTAAATATGTTGTTTATGATGCTTCGGCGTGATATACAGTTATGAACTGATTTTAATGTAATGAAAATGCTAAAGAAAAATCTCGTGATAATTTAATTACAAGAAATGTCATTTGCAACAAAATTTATACCGTTGTAAGTAAAATTTAAATTAAGTGGTATGCTTGGAAAATACAGCTTGCATGCACTAAGTATAAGAAATGCATAGCTGACACCAGCACTAAAGTGATAAGAAAGTGTACTTTATTCTATCAATGTTATGCAAATGCAATTACACTACTGCTGTGTCATCAGCCAGTACATTGTAATGTAAAAACTTATTCATGCTTAGAATTTGTTTATAAAACAGTTTTCCATTTCGCTACTCAGACATCATTGTGCAATGAAGCTGCAGAATTGGCTACATGCCGTGCATGGGTGGCAATGCAGGAGCACACTCGAAACGTTAGTACTCAGCTATCGCCTTCGTTCTATAGTTTTTTTTTGTTGTCTTTGCAATTTACCTGCGCAGCATTAAAATTCCCATAACGTAAATGCATGGGAAATTGAATATAATTGCATTACCGATATTTTTTATGGTGTTTTAGCTTAGAACGTTGCCCAGACAGCCGACAACTGCTGCAAAATGGCTCTTTCTTGCGGAACATTATCATCACTGATGCCTTTGTTCTCATGGTGTATGGAAACTGTGCTCTCAGTGTTTTCATTTATTGTTCTTTCTTTCCCCTCTCAACTGTTTATGATTGGTTTATTTTCCAGTGCGTCCTCACCTCATGAATATTTGCGCTACATGTGAAATTGAGTTTGCAAGCTGTACGCTGATGGAAAATGTTGCTTATTGTTTTTATTGTTGAATTTTTTATAAGGCTTTTTATTAGTGCATCCTGTTCGTATACTCACACATATGTAAATAAAAGCAATACCTGTCATCACATCAGAAATATACTCTTTCCACGTACATTGTCAGCATTTGCATGCTTCTGAAACAATATGCAAGTATACCTTGTCGGTAATTGTTATATATAACTTAAACAAGAGGTGCAATAATGCTACCGTCATATAAGTGGTTGCATGCATTGTTCGTAATTCTATAAGAACGTAATTGAGTTTTATAATAAGTGTGTAGGACAAGGAAGAAATGTAACATAGTTTATATGTGTTTCTTAAACAAATGTACTATCGGAAGGTTGTTGCACAAGTCATTATAGTTTCCACTTAATTCTTTGTAATAACTTAATATAATCGAGATAGATATAGAACTGTAAATAAAAATCGAGGTGAGAAGACGAATTCTGGCCACTTGTCAATTATGATTCCTTGCTACCAAGTATGGACGCAATTGACTATATATTTTTCTGTAAAAAGTGATCAATCTATCTATCTGATTTATGAACGAATCAGTTTAAAAATTGTGAAATAAGTGTGCTGCCGCCTACTTTGAGACAGACTACTTTAACAGTTTTAAGCCAATCTTAAGTAAGCAGCTTGAATTGAAGTTAGATTGCAACCATGCGTAATTCGTTTATACAAGTAATTCTATCACCAATACTTTACATTACATTAGGTTGCTGCATCATGCAATGATATTTGTGAAAAATTGGTAGTTTTTTGGCTAGTAAGCTCTTTCTTTTATAAGAGATTTATTTGTCTGAAAACATAACGTGCGATTTCTCAATAAAGTTTACTCAAGTTTACAGAAAGAAATTCTTTGAGTCAAGTATGGGCAAAAGCAGCTTATATAAGTGCTCTCTTGAATTTTATAGTGTATGCTGGTAATATTGACAGATGTCTTCAAACAATGCTGCCGAAAATGGAAGAAATCGGTTTATACACAAAGGTCTATATGCCGAATATCACGACTTCTGTTCTTCTGATTAATTAAACCTTATATATGTATACTTATGTACATAATATAATTTTCAAATGCACTACTATGTCTTCTTCTTTACTGGCGTAACTCAGCTACTAACAACATGTCAGTCTATTATTATTTTCGCATTTTGGCGCCAAGAAACCAAGTGCATCCAGGTTCTTTTCCATTTGATCTCTCCTCCTCTTCCTCTGCTTCTCTCGGCGGGTACTGCATAAAAGACTTTCAAAATTGGAGTGTGTTTATCTATACGAACGACATGAGCGATCCAGCATAGCCGCTGACTCTTAATTTCTGAATTATGTCAATGTCGCCGTATATCTCGTACAGCTGGTTATTCCACCAACTGCGGTATTTGATTGTGCCATAAATGTTATGCAAAACCCTTCTCCCGAACACTCCTAAGGCCGACTCATCAGGTGATATCATGTTGATTACAAAATAGACAAAATTATCCAACACTTCAAAGTTATGAAGGTGAATTTTTAAACAATTGTTGATTTTACAGGCCTGAGGTCACACTGCTAAGGTCCAATCAGCTTATTGACGGTGGACTCTAATCGTTCACACTATAAACTCGATAGTACCTTATACGCGATGTTGAGACGCTTATCCCACGGAAGTTGGCGTAGATTGTGGTGTCTTCCTTTCTGCGGATTGGGCAGAGCCCACTTAAATGCCAATCGTCGGCCATGCGTTCTTCCGACCATATTCTGTAAAGAATATGATGCATGCTCCTCGGATAATTGGTTTAAGGCCGGAAGTCGTGAGCTGCTTAAGCCTTATGTAAAAGAATTGTTTCTGGCCACACATGACTCCATTCCCCGCGACTATGTAACAACTTATAATATTAGAATCTATTTCACACGTCAGCTGCTGCATATCTTCTTCTTCTTGATTGGCGTCAGACACCGCTTACGCGATTATAGCCGAGTTAACAACAGTTCGCCATTCGTTTCTTCTTTTCGCTACGTGGCGCCAATTGGATATTCCAAGCGAAGCCAGGTCCTTCTCCATTGGTTTGGGTCCAACGGACCTTAGGTATTCCTCTTCCTATGCTTCCCCCGGCGATTTTCGAATTTCAAGAGCTGGAACTTTTTCATCCATCCGGAAAACATGACCTAATTTGCCAGCATAGCCGCTGTCTTTTAATTCGCTGAACTATTTCGTACGTACAGCTCATCGTTCCATCGAATGCGCTTTTCACCGTGGCCAATACGCAAAGGACCATAAATCTTTCGCAGAATTTTTCTCTCGAAAACTCGTAACGTCGACTCATCGGTTGTCGTCATCGCCCAAGCCTCTGCACCATATAGCAGGACGGGAATTATGAGCGACTTATAGAGTTTGTTTTTTGTTCGTCGAGAGAAGACTTTGTTTCTCAATTGCCTACTCAGTCCGAAGTAGCACCTGTTGGCAAGAGTTATCCTGCGTTGGATTTCTAGGCTGACATTATTGGTGGTGTTTACGCTGGTTCCAAGATAGACGAAATTATCTACGACTTCAAAGTTATGACTGTCAACAGTGACGTGATAGCCAAGTCGCGAGTGCGACGACTGTTTGTTTGATGACAGGAGATATTTCGTTTTGCCCTCGTTCACTACCAGACCCATTTTCTGTGCTTCCTTGTCCAGCCTGGAGAAAGCAGAACTAACGGCTCGGGTTTGAGGCCGATGATATCGATATCATCGACATACGCCAGCAGCTGTACACTCTTATAGAAGATGGTACCTTCTCTATTTAGTTCTGCAGCTCGAACTATTTTCTCCAGGAGCAGGTTGAAGAAGTCGCACGATAGGGAGTCGCCTTGTCTGAAACCTCGTTTGGTATCGAACGGCTCGGAGAGGTCCTTCCCGATCCTCCTGACGGAGCTTTTCGTGTTGTTCAACGTCAGTTTACACAGCCGTATTAGTTTTGCGGGGATACCAAATTCAGATATCGCGGCATAAAGGCAGCTCGATTCTCCTTTCACGGGTCTTTTCCAAGATTTGGCGCATGGTGAATATCTGGTCGGTTGTTGATTTTCCAGGTCTGAAGCCACACTGATAAGGTCCAATCAGTTTGTTGACGGTGGGCTTTAATCTTTCACACAATACGCTCGATAGAACCTTATATGAGGGAGGATGGAGTCATGTGTAGACGTTCACGCAAGTGAGGAAAGTTCTCTGAGCGCCATTCACTTGGGAGTGGCCAGAAACGATTCTTTTACATATGGCTCAAGCAGCTCACTACTTCCGGTCTTTGACCAAGTATCCTCTGGGTAGCCTAAGAACATCCGTTCGAAGGCGAGCTAATGTGAGAAGGCGAAACATCCCCTCCGCAGGGTTGTGCGCTGGGTTTGGGACCCGCCACGTAAAAAATCTTACCAATGAAAATCAAATGCTGCATATCTAGAATAACAAAATATTGTTTAAGTTAGTTACTACAGTATGTTTATCATCGGGGTCTTTATATTATTTGGGTCCTGGAATATGACCTTAGTATCTCTTATATATTAAAGAATATTTATTAAAAATATTATTTGTAACATTAAATGTAAAACTATTTCCAGTTATTCTTGGTTCATGCCATAAATAGCACATTTCATTGTATTTTCGCAAAACATGTTTGTTTAACATTCCTGCCAAATGAAATTCCATTGAAATAAAAGCGTTGGTTAGTTCAAAAACACAAGTACATTTAATAATGAAATAGTACAATCTAATATTATAATAACTTTTGGCAATAAACATAAATGTCAATTGCAGATTCACTTATCTTCAACTGCATGTGTTTGGATGTATTATTGTGATATAAACTGGAGGCTACATTGTGAGCCATTTATAGACATGGGGAAATAAAACAAAGCGAAAGATGTATATAATCACTCATAAAAAAAATTATATTGAAAATTAAATCGGTAATTATTAAAAATATTATTACTGAGTCTATTTGAATATATATAATCATATTGTATATTTCTGTAATAATGTATAATAAAGTATTTGCTAAGCGAAAATTAAAAAAACATTAAACTAAATTATTACAACAGATTAAAATATTTCTTAATATTCTCCCGCATAATTTTGCAACAGACTTTAATTATTTTGTTCACCCAACGACTGTTCATAAACCTAGAACAAATCGAGATACATAATACAATATAACAAAATAATCAGGATGACCAAACGAATTTGCCTCAGAACTAGAAGAAACTTAGCACTGAAGATGGACGGAATTGGAAAAATTATGAATTCCTATTTTAAGGTCACAAGTGATTCTCATATATCATAGCGTCAACTCCTTTAACAGTAACTTTTTTTGCTCCTCTTGAGCATTTGTCGTTTTTCAAGATGTGACTCTTTTGTACTAGTAGTTCATAACCAACATATACATATGTACAAGTCTATACCTGTTTGTGAAAGCATATTGGATGCGTTTGACTACAACAATGTATTCAGTTATTCCCACTCAAGGTGCTGGGCTGAATGTGGCATACACAAAAAAAAAAAACACGTTTTGCCAGGAAAACGTACAAATGCTTTAATAAAAAAGCTCTTCTACGTTATTATGCAGGTATTTTCGCTGATGAAAGGAGAGACTTCCACACCAACCATAAATAGCCTGAAAAAAGAGTATTCTTACGTCGTTGAAACTGAGATTCCATTGTTTTGTATTGTTCGGCACCGAAATCATACCATATTGCGCAAAGGTAGCACAGAAAAATGAACTGAAGCGGATCCTTGCTACATGAAACTGATTGCCATACATTTATGCCAGTATACGTTTTGTTTAGGATCCAATATGCTTTTGTTGTGCTCATACGGTGCCACAATCATCATTGTCGTAAAACATAAGTAGCCGTATGACTGAGAGTATACGAGTATCTGCATCAATTACACTTGCTTAGTTCCTTATTCGGCAAGTGTGTTATTACCTGGGTTTACTGCCAGTAGGCTGTTTGACTTCGAATTGAGGTAATATCTACTGAAATCTTCATATTTGTTTGTTACCGTCACACAGACACAGCCAAGTAAGGAGTGCGCTCCATAAACCACATTTTAGCAGTAACACCTTCAACAATTTAACGGTTATTTTGCTTTTTGTAGACAAAAATGATTGCAAATATAAAATAGAGAGATGTTTTGCTTTTATGTTATGAAATCACATGGTCCCATGTAGAAGTCACGACAATGTGATGTAGCTAAGTTGCTTTTCTCTTGAACTCTTTCGAAATTTTTATTGTCGTATCCCTCACGTTTATTAGCTGTCTCCAACTGGGTAGATTTATTTAACTTGAGGACATAAAACTGGAAAATGATGATTTCTTGGCTTATGCAAACGATAATAGGGCTTTCCATTATTTCGATTAGGGTGATCATGATATTTATTGGTATTTCATAAGATTCTGATCTAAAAGAACACATGTATTCATACGCAGTTGTAAACATATTTGCCAAAGGAAAGCAAATTTCATATCAAGATCACACTAATGAAAATAATGGAGATTACCTCAAATTTATTTTTAATATTTGAGCCCTATTTTGAAATATGTCAACTGATTCGCGTTTGCTTGCTCAGCTATACATACTACCATACAACTACTTCCACATATAATGCATGTAAAAGCCTTTTGTTTTTAGAACTGAATGAGTTATCCCTTCTTTAGAGCTTTTTCCTCTCAGTTGTCGAGAGTTATAACAATTAAACCAAGTAACATGAAAAGTGATGAATGAGACAAGGTAATAATAAAACGGTTTATAAATAGTTCTCTATACCAAGCCATCTGGACTCCCCATGTACCAAATCGTTCAGAGACGGAACTTAACCGCTTTATTAGTGAAGTGACGTTTCACACAAAATTCATCTCTTTTTAATACTTATACGAAATATGTTTTATTTGTAATTCCTGAAAACATATAAATTGTAATTTTATCCAAATGTAACAGGTAATAAGAAAGTACAATAGGTGAAATATTACCATTAGGATAGTTTACTTAGCGGTCCAGTGCTCAAATTGTGGGCATATTCCGTCCCTTAACTATAAGTTCTAAATCAAGTTTCGCCACTTTGAAGGACCTTCCTCTGAAACATATGTATATTCACCATTTATTCGAGTTACATTCTTAGTTAAGTGATTGCAGTTTCGTGCTTTGCAATAAGCTGCATATATTACGTTATTTCAGAAGCTGCGAAAAGCACCGATTTAAATTGTGATCAAATATGCTTTTATGAGCACGCGTGCAAATGTGTTACTCATATGCCAAGCTTTTAAGTCACATGTAAAATTTAGATATGCCATTAAACTGTGTGGATTTTGCGAAGGATAAAGGAAGAGGCAATGACAGTTGTGTTCCTTATTCATATTTATAGTATAATAGAATCATAGAATCTCACGAGCTTTAGAAAACCAAAAATAAATAAATCGCCTACTAACGTATACTAACTAACAAAGAAGATCTAAAATCGTTTTTAACAAACAGGGCAAAAATTATTTGTTTTTCTAACCCCTCCTGTAAGCAGACTCCCATCCTAAGTATTTATTTTTATGGGAACTTATTACGACAGAAAATTTTTAACTTTGAATAAAATTTAATTCTATATTTCGACGCTACATTTGTAACAACATCTGCATTTTTATTAAACAGAATTACATTTATTTTTCATCTCCGAATTTGTTGTTTGGAAAATTAATATTTTTTAAGACAAAGTTTACTTCTCGCACAATCTGTGACTAAATATGTAGGAAAAACGTATAAAAACTTTATATGATGGGCAGAAAAACTATGAGACTGATTGAGTCTATTGTCTACCAAGTTAGTATATTTAAATAATATAATTAAGAGATTTCAATTGAAATTCAAGAAATTGCTCAATGATGAATTCCATCCTTTTGTTTTTAGACTTACTTCCATAAGCAAAGTAAGTTTATGTAAATATTATATAATATTGCTATCAATAAAAAAATCAAATATTAGTACCGAATCATGCCCGGTTGGCAAAGGATGGAGACTTGAAAACACTTGCACAATTCAGTTTGAATATTATAAGATTCAAAAAGAGCATTCACTTGCTATGAAAACAGAACATAATGTTTGTCCAACAATTAAAAGAATACAATTGCAAATCTTAGCATTAAACTCTTTAAAATCAGCTTATAAAAAGTATGTTCAACACTTCATTATTGTTATTCTAGGAATGCATATATTAATTACGTATGCGCGTAGGTGTTCTTATTGTTGATAGTGCCGTTCGGGTAAAAATGTAAAACCAAAAGAAAAAAGTATGTGCCACTATGTAAAAATATTGATATTAATAATAACGCTCTTTAAGTATAGATACAATTTAGATTATAGTTGACTTTATTGCCTGGTATAAAATGGATATACAATATAGAACTGAACAATCAAATGCACGTCTTTGTATCGAAAGTTTTTTTCATATTTCCAAGAAATTTGAAATGTGTTATTGTATAACTCAATGGTTCAAACTCTAAAGAGATTGTTGAGATCGAATTACTATAAGTTAAGAACTAGAATCAAGTGCTTGTATGGAAAGCTTTTTCAGTTGACGAGATATCTTCACAAATTTTGGCATGAGTTATTGCTCATGAATTTTGCAATCTTCAAAGAATTTTCTGATCGGATCACTATAGCATACAGCTTAGGTGTAACCGAAGTTGAAGCTATTAAGAATTTTTTATTCATATTAAAATATATTTACATTTAAGTTTTAGTGTCAATCAAATGCAAGTTGATGAACCAGACCATATAGAGGATTAATACACAGCATTCAATAATTTCCGTACAGTGGACTATAACTAGAAGCTCGTAACTTCGCAACCATTTCACATGTAGACACAAGATAAACGCAAACATTTTTTAATGGTTTTTCTAAGTTAAAAACACCTGTTCCAAATTTCGCTTACCTTGTTTGAGTTTTAATGTACGTACATCATTCTTTTTGCTTATGTGTTCTATGTTCAGCACAAATGTAATAACAAGCTTTCCAAACTTTTTTTAACAATATGCGTAAGATTTTGTGCACAAGGGAATAGAGAAAAGTGGTTCCCATGTTCATTTTTAATACAATTTTCTTAAGTGATTTTCTGTGTCGACGAAAATATATAAAATATGCTGAAAGACAATTATAATCGCTTAACCTTTTTTGTAGACGCTAATATGTTTGTTGTTCATACTTACCTACATCTACATATTAATACTTGTTCAAAGTGCGAGTATATAAGTAGACAGTATGGAAACCCAAGTTCGCACTGATTTTTTCTTTAAGTGTTCTCAAATTCTCTACGTATAAAATTCGTTACCGAGCAGATTTTACCTTTCATGCTTCACCAGCTTACAACATATTTTGCCAGGTCTCACCTGCTCCGAACAATTTCGCATGTGTGGATGTATAGTTGTGATTCAATAAAAGTTTATTGAGTATGAAATAAGAACAAATCAAACATAAAATGCAATAAGAACGACCGAGTTTAAAGTAAAATTTTTTGAAAATATCAAAAATTTATTTGTATGTTATTAATTACATGAAATCTATTCACCAACTTTACTTTTAAGTGGACATGGAGTTCACTTCTCCTGCCCAGCGTTGCTAGATGTGCATATCAGGCAGATTCAAAAATTAGTTTTAACTCTTCTCTGCCTTACAAAGTTCTTGTACGTGCACCCAATTGATGGGCAAAAAACGTTTCCGCCACATCCGCTTCCCGTTCATCTTTTTATCAGCTTAGTAGTGTGCTTCCATCACTCCTTGTTTTCGTGCTGAACAGCTAGCTGGCAAATAAAACGGAAATAATGATAGAAGAGTTCACTTTCTCATCGCCAGTCGACAATAAAAGCGGATGTTGGCTCCACACAAGTTGACTAGTCTCATGTAATAAAGCGAAAAAGTTGTATTATTTCAGTTGTTCACATAACATCCTTAACTTCTTTAGAAATGGTTAACATATTCCAGCTTGAAGAGCGGTTACAAAACTGTCGAACTTACTTGATAAGAGATTCAAATCAACACCTTAAATTCTGGTAGAATTTCCCATAACTAGGTTGAGGGAGGGGTTAGAGTTTCAGGGTAAAAACAATAATTTTTTTGCGAATTTATTTCTTAGTTTAATTAGGATCTTTTGTATTTTACCGAGCACTTTGACAATGTAGGGTAATTTTTCATGCAGAAATATCAAAGCGTAATCCGGCAACAGAGCTTCCCCAAGAATGACTTGAAAAAACATTAACTTCGGCTGCACCGAAGCTAATATACCCATCACACGTGCATTTCATTTAGTAACTATGTGTCCAGTTTGTATGGAAGCTATATACTATACTAATTCGTTCTGAACGATTTTTTCGGAGATTATGTTATTACCTTAAGCAGTAATCCATGTCAAATTTCGTGAAGATACCACGTCCGTCAAATGCGAAAGCTTTCCATACAAGCCCTTGATTCCGATCGTTCGGTTTGTATGGGAATTATATGCTATAATTAACCGATCTAAAAATTTCATGAATATATCTTGTCAAATGCAAAAGTTTTCCATATCAGCACTAGATTCCGATCGTTCAGTTTGTATAGTAGCTATATGCTATAGTAAGCCGATCTGAACAATTTCTTCGTGTACTAAATTATTATCTTAGAAAATAACCAACTTTTGTGAAGATAGATTGTCAAATGTGAAAGATTTCCATACAAGAACTTGATTCCGATCGTTCAGTTTGTATGGCAGCTATATGTTTTAGTGGTCCGATATCGGCAGCTCCGACAAATGAGCAGCTTCTTGATGAGAAAATGATGTTTACAAAATTTCAAAACGATGTCTTAAAAACTGAGGGACTAGTTCGTATATATGCAGACAGACGGACAGACGGACATGGCTAAATCGACTCAGCTCAATATACTAATCATTTATATCTAAACTTTATAGGGTCTCCGACGCTTCCTTCTGGGTGTTACAAACTTCGTGACAAACTTAATATACATATAATATACCATAACTCGGCTGGATATTATGCGAAAACAAAAAACCAAGAAAAACTAGTCAAATTATGATCAAATCTTCCCCCCCAACCTTCTCTGAACATTTTTTTTTAATTTTAAAACTTTCAGCTACAATTTAAAATGTAAACTGTTGCTTTCCACAAAAAAATTCTGCCATTTTGGGGATAGAATGCACCCTTAATATAAAAAAAATTACTGAACTTTGGGGGCGGTATTTTATATGTCAAAAATGTGTACAAGGTTTGAAATGAATTGGTCAAGTAGTTTCGAAATAACAGTGAACACAGACTTTGATAAAGTAGTTTTAAACAAATAAGAGAGGGCTAAGTTCGGATGCAACCGAACATTTTATACTCTTGAAACTTCCAAGAATCAAAGCCAGGAAAATACTTTAAGGTGTAAAACTAATCATTTGTATAGAGTAAAGTCAGCCGGATGTTCCAAAATTCTGATAGTAGTCCCCTATATGACGCTCAAATTTATCTATTTTAGACACAAAGATACACTGTTATTAATAAAACACGCTCTCTTATTTTCATTGGGATAACTCGCGTATTGGCCGATATATGCGGCACAAGGACACCCGGAAGTTCGACAACCTTTATATTAGGTATATGGAGGCTATTGGTTCGATTCAACCCATTTTTGACATTTAGAATATCATTATAAGGGAGGGATTAGCCCTCAATTTCAGTTATACATATAGCACATTGATCGACATTTTAGATCAAAAATCAACTATAGATACTGGGGTCCAAATATCTGGTACCTAAGGGTTTGAACAGTTTTTATTGGATGTAAATAATTTTGGGTCAAAAGGTTGCATACCATAAAGACCAAAGTTATATGCCGTTATATTAATTGCTTCTTGATTTGTGTACTGGAAACTGAACGAATCAAGTGGAAATTCAGTTTATGCTAAATGAGTAGTAGGCGTGGTTTTTGGCAGATTTCGCTACTTTTCACAATGTGACATTAGAATCTAAGGGAATGCCACGTGCTAAATTTTGTCGAATTCGGTTTGTCGGTTCTCGAGATATGGGATTTTACGGTAAAGTGGGCGATGCCACGCCCATTGTCAAATTTTCACACCAGCTCTCATAAAACTCCCTCATACCAACCCGCTGGTAAAATTTAATGTCTCTAGAGTATTTTGTTATTGATTTATCGCGCTTTTAGTAGTTTTTCACAGTACCGTTATATGGGGAATGATCGAGGTTTTGCTCCTATTTCATCCATTTTGACACTGTCGGTAGAAATGCTAATACGTTTTTCACTCAGCAAACTTGTTTGTTGTAGCATAAGTGGCTTAGGAGATATGGACATTAGACTTGTTAGAGAGCGGGGCCACGCCTCTCGGTTGTTTTATATCTTAATTTAGTGTTTAGTTATGGCACTTTATAGGTTTTCCGTTAATGGTGATTTGTGGGCGTAGTAGTGGTCCGATTACGCCCATCTGCGACATCGAATGATTTTTTCTACTACTAAAAATACATACCAAGTTTCACCAAGATATCTCAATTTTTAGCAGTCAACCGGATCTCAACTTTTCTCGTCATCCTGATTATTTATATACATATATATAACCCTATATCTATTTATCTGGCTTAGTTTTAGTTTAATTTTACAATTTTATCATCCTCTAAATTTCAACCTTCAATAACTTTAACAAAAAAGATAATTTTGACGAAATATTTATATCACGAGATATGCGCCTGGTTTCTAACCTAATGAACTGCTAATTTTTAAAATCGGTGATCTTCCGAAATTTTCATGAACCACTTGACCTGGTTTGACCCTAAATCCATGTCCCAAAACAAGTTCTGTGAATAAGCCTAACAATCTACAAACAGTGCTAATGACAGTGAACACTGTCATTCAAATGTGACTGTGAGCAATTTATGTTCCATGTATTGTATATTCAATATGAGAATAGATGTCTTGAAACCGCATGGAGTGGTCAAACTATGCGGTATGGTATGTCAGTGAAATGTTGTAAGCATATTTTTTCCCGCGTGACTTGATTCGATGTAAAAAAAGGAAGAAGACGAGTCCATCGCAAATAACCAATATTATATTTTACATCAACTAGTTGAGTTTGGTTAAAACTCAGATAAGTCAGTGTAGCAAATATTTAAATAAAGGTTTGTGAGAACATTTTTTAATAATTTTTGTTTTCTCACCTTACATTTTGTATATTTTGCATACACTGCGTATTACTACTTTGCAATGGTTCATGCCTAATCATATCAGGTTTAACGCGAGCAGGTATTTTTAATTCGCTTTCTAACTTTCGCCGCATAACGGGTATTACAAATATGTTTAATGTGTATACACGTGTATAAATCAATACAAATTCGCTTTATGGCTACACACAAACGCGCATAAATGTGTATGTAATATATAGTATATCATATAAAAATTTTGCTAAGAGTAATCTGAAACCTGAACCTTTTAATACGCTCAACTAAGACTACGTGCTAACCTTGCAAATTCTGTTTTCTTTTCCCTTGTTTACCCACACTCCAAGCTCCTTTATGGTATATTTCTTTTCGCTGAGCATCTTGTGTGAAATGAGTTTATGCATATAAATATGGGTGCCGACCTGGAACCCCATTTCATACATATTTTGTGGGAGTTGTGGCATACGCATTCGTTCATTGTATGTACTTATGTACCGTATTTTGTATTATTCATGGCAGGAGAAAGCTATCAACAAAACCGAGTATTCTAAAGTCTAGATAAAGGAGCAGCGAAAGGTAAAATGGCCTACTTTAGAAATGCATATGCACATGTATAAAACAGCATGAAATATGTATCTTTCGATTTTTGAAATGCGGTTTCCTTACCAACTTGATTAATGCGTACGTCTGTGGTTAATTTTTGAATTATGTGTACAACCAACCAACCATAGGGCAAACCAAAACAAACCCCTTAGTTTTCCTTAGGTATCATTGAAATATCGTCTGAAATGACGAAACAAAATTCTAGTGAAGTTTGAGCCCTTTATGTTAATAGTGATATGTGGCGCGTTGTGAGTTTTGATTTCCCATATAAATAACACAGGAATATTTTCTTATAATGACGAATGTTTAATGGATTTGAACAAATTCTTACTGATATTGAATAAGCGTAAACCTATCATTGTAGAGTTTTTAACGATATAAAAAAAGTTTTATGTTTTTTATATTAATGCATAACTCTGTGAAAGAATATATAAAATTTTAAATCATCCTTTACGACTTAAGGTTAGACTTTTACCAGAAATAATATGAAGAAGTTGTCTTAGTAAAAATTATAAAAGACCGTTATCCCTCCAAGGATAAGTTTTCATTTGCACTATACAACAATTTTTTCAAATGCAATAAACAGCCAAGTAAAATAAGAAAATCTTGCTATGTTAAATATGGGAAACTAAAAACTGCAATGCATCAGCTCTTAATGGAAACATTAAAATCTATAACTTCAGCAAAATATTCTCGTAACTTCGAAAAATATTAACACAGTATCGAAGGATACAAAAAGAAGATTTTGAATTTGGGCCTCCCTAATAATTACATATGCATATAAGATACGGTGCGAAATTATATTTTATTTTTGAGTGGAAAGATTTTCGCCAATTAATGTGTTATTATGAGTATTTAACGCAGTAAAAATAATTGATAATGATGTTGAAGATCAGACACTTATACCAGCTTTGGCAGAGTGCAGATTAACCGTATATGTATGTATGTTCCGAAATTATTTTCATTTATAATGCAATCAATTTTATTGCAAAATTATGGCAAGAAGATTACCGTAACGCTAAATATAATATATAACGCATTTTCCAATAGGGATTATATGATTTCTAAGTGTCGTTTTTTAATTATTTCAACGAAATCTGTAATAATTTTTCATTCATCATTTCAGCAATGTTTACATCTTCATCATGGAAAGATACAAGTACGCAAGAACAACGTTTACAAGTTATTTAATTTTATTATCAAAGTAATCGCTCTCCAATTCCAATTTTTCGTGCGCTTCTGCCATTTCATAGTCGTAATAATCGTCCATCTGTGCACGCTATTCGTCGAATTGTTGAAAATTTGAGGATACATTTTCATTACATAATGTTCAAGTGCCAATAAGAAAATATTGCTGTCGTTCAAGAAAATGTTGCTGAAGATCACGATTTGTCGATTTCTAGGCGTTTTCCAGAATTAGGACTGTCTCAAACCACAACCTGGCGGATTTTGAGAAAAGATTTGGACTTGCCTCCATATAAAATTATTCTCACTCGAGAACTGAAGCAATAAGATCAACGTAAACTTAAAAACAACAACAACTCGAAAACGATAAGGATTTTTTATGAAAATTAATGAATAACTGTTACGTTTACAAAAATTGACTGCTTGGTATGGATTCTGGGTTGGTAGAATCATCGGTCCGTACTCCTTTCGAAATGCAGCTGATGACACCGTTCCTGTCAATGGAGAGCGCTATGGATCAATATTAACCAACTTTTTATGGCCACAATTCAAAGAAGGCGGCTTAGACAATATCTAGTTTCAACAAGACGGGGTTACGTGCCACACAGCACGTGAAACCACCCAATTAAGGTTTGAATATTTGATTATTTCAAGGATATTGTGATATTAAATAGCCTTCAAGAAGTGGTGATTTAATACCATTAGACTACTTCCTGTGCGGGTTTTTGAAGTCATTGGTCTCAAGCAATAAACCAGACTCTCTTCAAACTTTAGAAATCAATATTGGGCGTGCTATTCATGACGGTCGATTTCACTTAGTGGAAAAAGTACTTAAGAGTTGGGTTCATCGAATTCGTTCCTGCAAAAGAAATCGTGGGAGCTATTTTAATGATATTATATTCAGAACTTAGTTATATTCGTTGTACATCACAATAATTTAAAATAAATTTAATTTCCTTAACAATTTATGTTTTTCATTTATAAGAAATCATATCACTTTTATTGGAAAACCCTGTACTTGTACGAACGTAGATAGGTGTATTTATACACAAGTGTACAAATATATTCCTACCCAAAATGCTATTGGCCAGAATGAGTTTGCGATTTGTATCAAGAAAACACGATTTTGTTCGAAAAATCAGCTAATCATTTATGGATGAAATTTTAAATATTGTTCAATAATGAAGATACGTTGTTCTATCGTGTATCGTTTGCAAGAGTTCACATATCGCTTTTGGTACATTAAATGTTTCCGATATAGCCTCTCACAAATAAACCCGCAAACTGCAAGACAATATTAACCTCTCACCCAAATAATTTGACTGAATGGGAATTTCAATGCTTAAGTGCCAGTTATCTTAGTGACATTTGCATATTTGATTAGATTGATTTTCCGATACAATACAACTCAGTGTATTTGTATGTTATGAATGTACCATACATTCTACTGCGGGACCTATGTGCATTCCTGACTGATTTGATTGATTATGTAGCGCCTTGATTTCGTTTGCCGTTGTTGTATGCTGAATTTAAGTTTTGTGATTCAAGTTATGACATCCGACGAGTATATTGTCATATAATGAGAAAGTTAATTTCTTATGTTGATACAAACACAAATGGAAACTATTTTAGTTGAAGACTAAGTGTCAGGATCGTTCAAAATTATTACCATCAATTTAAATTTTTCAAAAAAATTATTCGACTTAGGTTGACTCAAGCTAATCTTATTAATATTTAGTCTTAATAAGAGAAAAACAATTAATGAGAGTATAAATATTTGTTTTAATCCGCGTATTAAAGTACATAATAAAAAAATACGTTTATATTCGACAGAAAGTTATGTAACATTTCTATTAGGTACGGGCTAGAGCAATTATTGAACGGATGTTTTCCATTTTTGGTATTATGACTTAAAAAGGTTCTCTCTGACTTTGAATAATTTATTTCTCAGATTGACTGGTATTTCGGTGTTTGGACACTTGCAAAGTTATAACCCGATTACAATTATTTCATGGCTAGATACAATTTATGTAAAAATTTTTATTTTGATTTCGTCACTAGCTTTCGATTTATATGCTGTAAAGTGAAATAATCATCCGAATATAAAATGTTGATACATCGCAGCTAGGCGCGGTTGCAGCCCAACTTCGCCCACTTTCATATTATTGGTCAAATAGTTTCTGAAGCACAGGTTTTCATCAAGAGGTGGGCCACTCCCACTGTCCAATTATTACACTGGCTTCTATTGAGTTCTCTCGTATCATCGCATCATCGTGGTTACCAACGGATTCAGTATGTTTTCAAAGTGTTTGAAGAAATTCTATAAACATTTTTTCAAATTTACTGATTGGAATACCTTGATTGGTTTATATGATGTGTACATTAGACCTTATTAGAGTGAGGTCCCTTATCCACTTTTCAGACAGCCAGATTTAAATCACATATACACGTTCATATGCCGATGCCCTGCATTGATTACAGTTTTGTATACAACTCGTCTTTTCATTCTGAAAACTTATATGTATATATATATATATAGAAGTTAGAAACAAGCGTTAGATTAATAAAACTACTACACTCTGTAATAGTACCTCGGAGCGTACGCACGTCTAAAACACTGGAGATGTGTCTTCCGTCTACTACAACATGATCGATCTGGTTAGTGCCTTTTCGTTCCGGAGACAGACAGCCAGGCAGCATGGTTAATTTTTTTATGCTGCAAACTAGTACTACAGATAACCATTTTTCGGACCCCGGTGAAGTCGAAGGGGCTTCTCTTCCGAGGCTCTTGCTTTCATTTGGAGCGTTTTTTTAAGTGGCGGGTCCCAGACCCAGCGCACATCCTTTAGGAGGGATGGTTCGCCTTCTAACTTTAGCTCGCCTTCAAACGGATGTTATTTTGCTACCCAGAGGATACTTGGTCTAAGACCGAAAGTCGTGAGCTGATTGAGAGATATATAAGGATATATTACGGTAACCAAATTTTATTTAATAAAATAATCGTTTGAATATTGTCCATATTCATAAGAAGTGTATGCTGATGTAAGCGCAAATACGACTACTCAAAATTCAAATAGTAATGTAAAGTAATTAAGATATTATTCATTTCATTAAACTCTTATATTTTAGTAATAATACATACTCACATTAGTTGTCAATTATGATCCAAAAGTTAATCATTGTGCTTTTGACATAGCATTAATTATTCTTTCAAGAAACACACTTAATTAGTAAGCAATTAAAAGTTGAAGAAGTTTATGTTGTTTGCGCCCAATATATACATATAGTAAATGTCATTAACAGAAACATTTATTGTTTTTAATAACTTATCCCAAGTCAAAGTCTAATAAATCTATCACTGCATGTCAATTTCTTCTCTCTTTGGTCACTTTTAGTTCAGTTTTTGTACATATTCCTGCTTGAGTCGGCAATAGTCGAAATGCCTATATGGTACCTATAAAGTTAGCAGTCGCTGCTCGTTTGCAGATTTGCTTCGATCGAAGCACAAATAAATTTTTTCTTTTTCATTTTACCATAATCAGATAAGCAGCATATTTACGTATTCAACATCATTGATGTTCAGTATACTCCGATTACCCGCAAAAACGGATTTTACCGAGTATTATTCTTCATATATGTACTTATATCAGAAAAAACATGAAGAAACCAGCTTTAAAGCTTTAATTTAAATTTTTTTTAATTTACTTTAAAACTGCTATTAAACTCGAGTTATTCTTGTTGAAAAGAATAATTGTCATTTCGGATTAAAGTATAATTTTGGTTTTGGTTTAAGGCTAAATTTTTTCTCATCTTTTTCGCTCACAATTATTCTTTTCTTTTATTTTATTATATATAGTATTTATGTAATTTTTGAATTCTGGTTACGCTTGAAAACATACCACGCAAGCTTTACCACTCAAAATTTTCAAGTATTGTGCAAATTTGACTACACTTTATAGCGGTACTTTTTGCGGTATAGAAATTTTTTATTTAGAAATAACTAAATGACATGTTAATAATCAAAAATATTAAAAATTAAAAACAAAAGATATTCAGCTATAGAAAAATCAATTGAAAGATAGTGAGCTTTACAAAATGAGCTCATAATGTAAGAGACTGACATGCGTTGAAAAAATGATATTTTTAATGTAAAAATTTGACCGCAGCTCCTATAAAAACTTTTTGTAACCCTTCGAGTGTACAATTTATTGTCTCTAATGCATTTAGTTATTAATTTTTCATACTTTAAGGGGTTTTTAAGAAAACCGTTGTATGGGGAGTGGCGGGGTTATTCTAATTTGTTTATTCTAATTTGGGTATTATAGCCTTATTGGTTTCAAAGATATACTCGTATACATTTATGTTATTAGAGAGCCACGCTCACGTTTTAAACATTTTCAAACCACAGATGGACCTTTTTAGAGTAAATTGTTTTACAAAATTACACTTTATATCTTAATTTAGTATTTAGTAATAACACTTTATTCGTTTTTGATTAATGTCGTTTTGTAAGCGTGCCAATGGGCCGAATCCGCCCCTCTGAAGTACCAAACTCCTTTTCAAGGTAAAGCTGGCACGGCCAATCACGCGGATTTCAACTCGTCTATAAAATCTGAATTTAATTTAATAAATACCTGAATTAAGTAAATGTGACTAAGTAAGCTCAAGAAAAAATTTGAATGCAGGATTGTAGCAAGGAATAGTTACTAGTACATTAGAAGTAGAATAGTTAGTTTTGAACCTATGTATATTATATACGATATATATAAATAATATACGAATATGTTTTCCGAATGTAGTAGCAAGGTCAAAGTTACTGGTAGAAGGCTATATACGTATATGTCTCTTTTCATATTTCCTACGAAAAGCTAAATATGTTATATAGCAAGAGTTTTATTGTGTACTTGTACTAGTCTTATTTTCATTTTTCTCTTACTTATATTTGTTCACTTAAGAATGTGATAACAGTAAGTCATAATCTGTACAACGGTTGTTGTTATGTTCCAGCAATTTTTGCTGTCGAAGCATTATATCATCAATCGTGCTTACCACAATATTAAATAGTTCTAACAATTCACTTGTGTTCAAATTCACGACATACTGACGCTGATAAAATTGCTTCCATTTTATTGCACTTCCTTAATGGCTGTGTTCACAAACATACTTGTATATACGTACATATATTTGTATTGTACATAACTCAACATTCTTTCTTTACGCTGCGTCAACTCAGCAGCTCTCGAGAGGCTTAATGCTATCACATAATAAAAAGTAATTTTCTGCTTGTAATCCTCATATAATTAGAATTTACTACAATTCTAATTGTTCCGCTTCGAGGAGACTCCTATTGTGGCTAAAATAGAAATAAATGGTGCGTTAATAAAGCTTTCCAGTTTAAGCGACCTTATGCGAATAACAACAAGTGACCTCTTAATGATTTGTGTATGCACAGGATATAAACAATGTAACAAAATGTTTATACTTTCATATGTTTATACATATTTATAAGCATGCAGACGTATGAAAAATATAACTGTTTTTCACTTTCTTTTTGGTCCGAATAAAATACAATTATTATATTGAATATTGATGTGTAAATGCTTTCCCTAACGACTGTTTTCTATACCTTAAAGATTTATTTCTTAAAAACTATTATTGAGATTGAGGGTTATGTATACAAGAGAATAGTGCTGCTGGCGACTTTCGATGTTCGAAACGCCTTCAACAGCGCTAGATGGGTGGAAATGATCGATGCTCTAGAAAAAAGTTTTAAAATCCCCGACTATCTCAGAGCTGTGGCGCGTAGCTTCCTTAGTAACAGAAAACTGCTGTACCAAACTAAAGAGTGATCACGACAGATAGCGGTAATGTCTGGAGCAGCACAAGGATCTATTCTTGGCCCAGACTTGTGGAACATCACCTACGATGCAATATTAAAACTCGAAATGCCAGACCAATCGAACATAATTGGCTACGCGGACGACATTGAAGCAGTAATTACAGCAAGAGACTCAGAAGATTCAATATATTTAGAGTGTAGCAAACGACTTGCGCTTCCAGGTAGCTTCCTAGAATTTTATTGTCTATAGAATTCAGAAAAAAATTTAAGGATATCGTTTCGAAAAGGACGAAAAAGGATATTATAATAATACACGTTTGTGCTCCAATGGTGCTTGGCTAGACCCCATATAATTTGTATGAAAATATATGAACTTTGGTATGTTTCTATCACTTCGCACGGTTGATTTATCTGTTTTCATGTTCGTTACATGTCCAAATTGATTTGTATGTTTATTCAGGTCAAATACTTTAGCCGCTAGAGCGTTTTAAAGGTTAAGAAAAATGTAATTTTTCTCAAAATGTTACATTTCTTGTGAACGCTATTGCCACGCCCCTGGTAGGGATAGAGGGAAGATTGAGGGCTTTCCTGAAAGCCCCAAGGGTGAGCTAACTCGCAAAATGGTTTTGATCCCCTTCGACCTCATACCCCTCAACTGTAGTGAAACAAAATAGGGGACATGGTGAAAATCCATTTTCGCCTATTGCCACGCCCCCGGGCAATCGCCTGGGGCCTTGAAGGCAAATTATACATTTCCTGAAAGCTCTTTAAATTACCTAACTGGTGCAATTTATTTGACCCACCTAGCCGGTAGAGCGTTTTAAAAGGTTAAGAAAAAATGTAATTTTTCTCAAAATGCTACATTTTTTGTGAACGCTATTGCCACGCCAAGCGTGAACAAGGCAGTCAATTTGATTTCAACCAAATCGAGAGGTAAAAAATTTCAAAAATGTATCTATATTGTACATATATGAGCGTAAATACAACACGTATTTCCATACAAATGTATGTAAACTAGCCTAGGCCTAGCCAAGCACCATTGGTCTCGACTAAGTGTATCAGACCGTTGCTCTCGACCAGGGTTAAACAGATCATGATACAAACGCAAGCATGGCTCGACTGACACAACCTCCAGCTCGCTATGGAGAAAACAGAGCTACTACTGCTAACAAATAAGCACATACTCCTCGATATAAGTATGCAAAGGGCTACGGATACTCTTAGGACACAAAAAGCAGTAAACTACGTAGGCGTAAGACTCGACCCCAGACTAAGCTTCTGGGAAGGCAGCCAAGATCACCTCCCAACTGAGCAGACGAATGGCTAACACAGGAGGCTCCTGCCAAGAAAAGAGAAAACTTCTAATGTCGAGGACAATTAGCGTCCTATTATACTGAGCAGAGATCTCGCGTGCTTAAAAATCTTAAAAAAAAAAAAAAGGAAAACCGCCGTAAGGTAGTGGCCACAATGCACCGCACCGCAGCCATCAGAGTTGCAACAACTTACTGAACAGTGTCAGGCAATGCATTTGGTAATGTCCCAATTCAACCAAACTACTAAAGTCAAATGAACTAAATTTGCTTAGAACTGTGATTTCATCAAAATATGGGCGGTGCCACGCCCATTGTCTCATTTTTACATCGGCTCCCTTAAAGCCCTCACATATCATTTCAAGCATATAATTTAATACTCTGATGTATTTTGTTATTGATTTATTGAGCTCTGAGCAGCACTAGTGGTTAAGAAGATAAATACATTAAGCCTAATAGAGGGATGCCATGCCCGCTTTTACAAAATTTTTTACCCACTACATGCGATCCCCTGTGCCAAATTACAGTTGTCTATATTAACTTAATGCTTAGTTAAGGCGCCTTACAGGTTTTCGGTTAAAGGCGTTTTGTGGGCGTGGCAGTGAACCGCTTACGCCCATCTACGAACTAAGGAACATGCGTATCAAGTTTCATCAGGATATCTTATTTTTTACTGAAGTTACAGTTTGTACGGATGGACGGATAGGCAGGCAGTCACCCGTGTTTGAACTCGTCTTTGTCACCCTGACTATTTGTATACATATGTATGTAGTTATATTATATATAACCCAATATCTATCTCGCTTTGCTTTTGGAGATACGTACAAGTTACGTACGTTAGGTTCTTTTCCAACGGAACTACATATTATTGTCTGTAGCAACATGTTGCAATATCAAGTACTGGTGTGTTTTGGAGACATGAGGCCTATTTGGAGGGCGGGGAAGAGGTCGCTAATGAAGACCGTGCTAAGAGAGTTTACCGACAACGTGACTCGTGTGCGCAAAGTTTTGAACTTAGATCGTCAAATAAGCATTTGTTTAATTGGCCAGAGGTTAACTTTATCGAAATCTGTGGTTCATGACATTGTGATGGAGCACTTCTATAAGGTCAATCGGATCCGATAGGACATCGCAGGTAATTGGAAGTTGCACCACGACAACGCCCCGGCCCACACCGCCTTGTTTGTGAACAGCTAACTAACCAAGGCTGGCATCGTAACGCTTCCGCAGCCGCCCTACAGCACATATGTGGCCCCTTGACTTTCTTGGTTCCTTGCCTCAAAAGGCCGATGAAAGGCAAGCATTTTGAAAGGACAGAGCGGATCTAAGCAGCAAGCACTTTGGCTCTCAAGAATGCCTTCCGTGACGCCTACAATGCTTGAAAATCGCGCTGGCAGCGCAGCATCGACGCAGAAGGAGCCTATTTGAAAGTTTTTAAAGAATTATAACGATTGGTTCAATAAATTTTTTTAAATCGACTCAGTCCTTTTACTCTCCGCACAAACCCTGTACATGGGGTTACGTATGTCGTAGATGTTGCAATTGCATTTGGCCGCAGTCGTGGATGGAATGTCTGAGGAGTGTAATATGTGGCCCCGAAGGGAGTAGGCAAACATACAAATTCCCTTTTAATTTAAAGGATATATCTAGGAAGTCAAACAGGTCATAAATAACTGGGAAAGAATGTTTGCAAACACTCTTCAAAGTATACTTGTTTTCAAAGCTATAAATCTATCAACTCCAGATGTGGAAATCTCTGAAAATAATTTGTGTCCTTACCCGTCTTAAAGCCACAGCAACAGTAACTGTATAATTGTAGAAAGCAGGAATATATATACATATGTACATATGTCAACTTACTGATGGCAAGAACTGAGAATTGCTACTACATATAATAAAGAAGCAAGAATATTCAACCGAAATATGTACAGTAGACTTTAATGTGAGTAGCAAAATTGCAATGTTAGTAATGTTTTTGAAAAAACAGCAACTGCAGAATGGTTGCAGTTCTCAATTTGGGAATAAAGAGGGATCCAAGTGAACACTTCATCGTTTTGAAACATTCAGTTAATCTTGCAAATCTTCTACGACGAAAGTAGAAATGCTATAACCATAAGATTAATTAGCGCTGGATGCATCCTTCGATGCACTATCGTAAAACCTTATAATACAGCTATACGTAACGCTTTTTGTGGACAACCATTCAAGGTTTGGGGGCTGATTCCAAGTATTTTGTGTCGGGTATGTGATATGGGTGGGCATTTAAGAGAAGGTAGAAAACCGCTTCCTTACTTCCCCTAGCTTGCAGCTTCGGCAAATAATGTTATAAGGTGGTCCCAATTTTAGCGCATGCTCTCCAAAAGACCAGTATCCTGTTATAGTAACTGTCAGTCTGTATACATATAATATTTCTCTTTCTGTCATATTCGTTCAAAATCCCTATAAAGTTATATTTTAATCGTTCCGGCGTGCATGGTATTATCCAATATTTTCCAACTCATTAGATTTTTCGGTGCCAGGAATATTCTCATGACCGGGTACCCTAATTGTGGGCAAGAGGAGTTGACCTGCCAATGAGCTTAAATTCTTCCTGCATTTGTGGACTACTTTGGAATTTACCTCCGGTGTCTACAAGGTAAGCTTATACACCCACCACTATTCCGGAGTCCATTATTATGAAAGTGGCTATTGAAATCTAACCTTGAGAGGGTAGTTTGATTTGCTTATGTTCTGTTTTGCGCTCGGTCCATAATCTTTCCTGTTCCAACTTCCTAATTCCACTTCATCTAGTTTTTGAGAAATAAGATAAGTTTTTTCTTAAACCTACTTATTTCTAACCTTTTGTTGCTCCCTTGGTAATTTAGTTGGTACTCATGGCTCCTTTATAGGTACAGGGTACTTTGGTTGGTACCCGTTGTATTCTGTGGTGTGTTCTCCGGCGTAATATGGACGTCACCTACTTAGACGCGAGAAGGGTGTCTACGTCGGGATAAGTTAGGGCTTCTGGAGTATCCTATATGTCGTTGTCTTGACCATTGCCCTTGTCAGTGCGATGTTCGTCAATGTAGTGGTGTTTGCAATATTTAGTAGTTTTTGTATTTTTTCTTTTGTTATTTTTTGTCCCACGGAAGGAGCTGGTTACTCGTCGCCTCTCCTTCGCAATAATCGCAGTCATATGCGGAGTGAAAGAGTACAGACCGTCAAGTGCAACGTCTAAAATTTTAAAGTTGTTCAATAGACGAACTTTTAATGCCACCCACCGAATTTTCAAGATACCGAAAATATGTGTTAGCGAGGGGATACATCTAAAAAGTTAAGCGAGAATAGTTCGCTTAACAAAGAAAATACGCAACATACGAAAAAAGGATTTATTCATTCGTCTATATCAATAGTATCGCCTTCAATATGCCAGCACTTCTTCCAATCTTCGAAAAACTTCTCAAACTCAATTTTTGGCATAGCCTTTAGCTCTTTCAGCGATTTCCATCTAACGTGCAAAACACGAGCATTTAAAGTTCACGTCTAACCTAGCGGCTGCTTCAGCCAAAGTAATGAATACTGCTAAAAAAGTTATTTTTTATCAGGGCGACCTATGGTATAAGACGACCTCATACAATAAGTAAGGTATAATTCCTAAGTATGATTCTTAGTTTTTAAAAGAGGATAAGTAAAATTGCAGAGGAATTTCTATACTTCATTTGATTTGCTCAATTTATTGGCATCGCTGAGGTCTAAATTTGTCCATTTTGAATTAAAAAAAGTAAAATAAATATTTAATTCTTGGCTTCGTGTCAATATTCGAATAAAAATTATTACCATGTGTTATCGGTTTAAAATAATGTTTAAGTACTTTTCAACATTTATCTCCTATTATCAGCTTTGCAATGCTTGATTATGATATTGCCTTTTAGAGTTTTTATATTATGTAGAAAAAATCAAAATCCTTACCTACAACTTGAAAATTAAAAAAATCTGTAAATGCTAAAATTCGTTTGTACTCAGTACCTTATTATGAACTACTTACTAAATGGAAAGCACTCAAAGTTAGTTTGCGGCTTATGATTCCGTAAGTTTTTTATGTGAAACTTTCCATTAACACCAAAACAAGGCTTTATTGCCTGGAGACTAATTTGGTGCTTAGAACTTGAAAAGTGCGTCGAATCCCCGAAGAGTAAAAAATGATCAATTGTGTATTACCAAAATAAAATGGTGCAGTCGCAGCAGAATTGTATGAAAAACTGTCAGTAACTTGAAAAAATGTTGAAAATAGGAGCACTGAAAATAGGCAAACACTTCAGTCTAATCAAGACTAATTGGGCGACGATAAACTTTTGACGTTGACAACTTATTCTACTTATTCTATAGATGCACGTGTAAAAGAAGGTATGGTACGTAGGTATGTACACAAAAGTGAAGCCAAATGGAAGCAGTCGGAAGGTAGACAGCACATGCGTGCCTTGAAATATATTTACACATTGTGCGCGTGCACCGTTATATAAAATTTCACGTGTGTGTGGGTACAGAGATGATGAGTATACATTGCTATACTCACACAACAAAAGGCAAAAAATAAAGCCATTAGCTGTAAATTGACTACATCCATTTTCAAGATTTAGTCATTGAGTCAGCTGATACATCATTGATTGAGATTCCAGACATTGTCCAGTAGTCAGAGTGAGCAAACCTTTTGAGAAACTTTTAAATAGGAGAAGAAATCTTTTATAGCTATAACGAATTCAAAATTTTTCAATTAAAAAACTACAAGATGCGTTCCAAAGTAAACAGAACTTGAATCTAGTGCCCCCTAGTGGCGCCATCTATATGACGACTGATGTGTTAGAATCTGCTATTTTTATCGATTGTCCACTGACAACTTCATGACATTTTATTAATTGGAAGTGAAGTTATTGCGATTTAAGTGTCAGTATGTTTGTGATATCGGTGCGAAAATGAGCTTCGAAAAAAGAGCCGACATTACATTTTGTTTTAAAATTGGTAAAACTTTTACCAAAACAATTCAATTGATAAAATAAATTTATGGCGATGATTGCCTATCGCGTAGCAGAGAGCATGAGTGGTTTCAATGTTTTCAAAATGGTCGTGAGGACATAAATGACGATCAACATGTGGGCCAATCACAATCCGTGATCACCGGAAATTCCATAGAAACTGCGCGTGAATTCATCAAAAATCGGCCGAAATCATCATTGAAATTCATGGAAATGGAATTGAACATCTCCAAAATATCGATTTACCGCATTTTGACCGAACATTTGGGCCGTATTCGACGTGTCCGGCCCGAATATCTCGACGATGAAAGTTGGCGTTTGTTGCATGATAATTTGCCGACGACGATCGACGCTTGTGACCGATTATTTGACCAAAAATCACATTTTAAGCATTAACCACTCTCCGTGTTCACCTGATATGGCACCGTGCGGCTTCTTCCTTTTGGGAAAATGCACCTCATGAAAGGAAAGCGGTATGCAGACATAGAGACCATTCGAAAGGCTTGCATCGGCATACTGGCTGCCATAACGGCCAACGAGCTAAAACAATCGTTCGACATGCTTTTGGACCATGCAAAAAGCTGTATTGAAGCGGAAGAAACTATTTTGAATGAAATAAATTGCTTTTGCCGAAAAAAAACACTTGTTCTGCTTATTTTTTTAAGTACTGTTTACTTTGGATTGTTCCTTGTATAACTCATTTTTGATTTTGGATCAGCGAACTTTTACCACTTATAAGATCTACCATATAAACTTACTAAAAAAATATTGTATATGAATAAAATAATCAAGAACTATGATGAGCAATTCAATAAACTACATTAGCCTGAAACCTTCTTAAGTAACCAGGTAGCAGTTACGGCGAAAATGCATCAGGTAGGTGCAAGATTTGATTGAAAAAAGACGATCCTCAAAAAACCATTATGGTTAAGAAAATGAGTCAACAACGCCTCCGAGTCCTCTGACGAGTTCATGTTCAACATGTTACATATCTAGCGATGGGATGTTGTAGGTGGGGAGAAAAACTGGTTAACGCCATAGCGAAGAGTTTGTCCGAATAACGGTCCATGGACTTGGAAAATACTGGAGGAATACTGGAGGAATATTTAACATCTTTAATTGAAGAGCACATTTCGCAAGAAAACGATCACATCTTTCAGGATGATTCTGCGCCATGTCATCGTGCCAAAATGGTAGGTATAAATTTTTTTTCATGCCTGTAGTTTACAAAAATTATTTCATTAACAATATTAACTGTGCCTTTGTTATTTTTTCTAGGTAAAAGACTTCTTCTCACAAAATGAAATTTTGACATTTGAGTTTGGTTAGGTAACAACCCAGATTTAAGCGCCATTGAGATCTTTTGTTGTATTATGAAGACCAAGGTAGCAAAGAAGAGACTCAGTACCTTAGGTAAGTTGGATAAAATTCTTGAGGTTGTCTGGTATAACGAAATCGCAGCACACACATTGCAGAATTTGAAAAATTTAATGCCGCAGCGCGTTAAGGCCGTTATGGAAAGCAAAGGAGGCTCATCAAAATAATAGTTTTAAGAGATTTGGAGTGTCTAATATTCACTCTACCTGACGATTAAAAATTATCTTTGTATAAGAATTAGCATTAAAGTTATGTAAACAATAGTTATTCACTACTAAAATACTAAAATTAACAAAAATAACAAAAAAATACTTTTTTTAAGAAAATATTTTTTTTTTTAATTTTTTAAGTCAAATATTTGGATTTTGTAGGCTGACTGCGAAAAACGAAGAAACTACTTCCTCACTTGTGACTCAATCTTTCGAAACAGAAACCAAAATGGATTTGACAGAATACGCAGGAAAAAGTCAATTTTATCAAATAGTGCAGTTATATTGTTAATCTATAAAGTATTTTTTACCGAAAAATAATATTTGGTATGTACGTGTCTGAATTGCTACTGTCAAAAATTAAATATTCGCTATTCTGAAATTCAAGGTCCTTATATCACAAAAAGGTCGTTATTGAGATAAGTAAGATCCGGTTTGAACGAACGAGGTTAACTTTTATAACTGCTGATTTTTATGACCGACTTTCCATCGTTAAGGCTTGTTGTTTGTTATAAACTACCTTCACTTAACTTAAATATATGTAGAAAAAATTTTTATACTCTCGCAACAAAGTTGCTAAGGAGAGTATTATAGTTTTATTCACATAACGGTTGTTTGTAAGTCCTAAAACTAAAAGAGTCAGATATAGGGTTACATATACCAAAGTGATCAGGGCGACGAGTAGAGTTGAAATCCGGATGTCTGTCTGTCCGTCCGTCGGTCCGTGCAAGCTGTAACTTGAGTAAAAATTGAGATATCATGATGAAACTTAGTACACGTATTCCTTGGCTCCATAAGAAGGTTAAGTTCGAAGATGGGCAAAATCGGCCAACTGCCACGCCCACAAAATGGCGGAAACCGAAAACCTATAAAGTGTCATACCTAAGCCATAAATAGAGATATTAAAGTGAAATTTGGCGCAAAGGATCGCATTAGAGAGGGACATATTTGGATGTAATTTTTTTGGAAAAGTGGGCGTGGCCCCGCCCCCTACTAAGTTTTTTGTACAAATCTCGGAAACTACTATAGCTATGTCGACCAAACTCTATAAAGTCGTTTCCTTCAGGCATTTCCATATGCCTGATTTACAATTTTAATTTCATTAATTTCAAAAATGGAAGAAATCGGATAATAACCACGCCCACCTCCCATACAAAGGTTATGTTGAAAATCACTAAAAGTGCCAGAACACTAAATTTTACGGAAGAAATAGAAGGAAGCTTTTTTAAAAGTTCATAAGTGGGCGTGGCGTCGCCCACTTATGGACCAAAAACCATATCTCAGGAACAAACTAATCTAATTAAATTTAGAGCAAAATAAAAAATATGTAGATGACGGATAATGAAATCTCGATTATCACTTTATCATGCGAGAGTATAAAATGTTCGGTGACACCCGAACTTAGCCCTTCCTTACTTGTTAAAGGTTACGTTTACTTCCAAGCATATACAAAACCACTTGGCTTTTACTTCTACCTATAATGTTTATTCTCGTTTGGTTTCTTTTTTGTTCGGCGCACATTTTTAAAGTAAACTGACGAATTTGCGATCACGTCTTTTGGTTCGAAATATAAATGACTACAAATTACTTTAGTAAAACGTGACGAATTTCCTGCTACTTACAAACATTTTAAAAGTAAGTTCGAACAAAAATAAACGTGAAGAGAATTGGAGAATGATGAAGACTAAGGCAAGTCGAAAGCACAATACTGGAAAGGTGAGGCTGTTTACTGATGTGCTTAAAAAATGGTTGAGAATATTTTGAACCCTTTGAGGATACCTTGCGAATGCTTTTAATGTTGGTATATTTGTTATTTACTTGCTTTTTATTATTAGCTTGCTGCTGTGCATTTCTAATGAAAGCGCAGAAATAACGGCAATTTAAGGCAATAAAAAATATATTTACAGCTATGTGGTTGTTCTTTTGGGTTAGATGGAAAGTGAGCAAAAAAAAATTATTTACCTTTCTAATCGTTCATCTTTTATTTATTGTTGAATGCTAATAAAATGGCAGCAGCATAGCATTAAAAAGTATATTTTTAGATTGGCCTTTTTAAAAATAAAATATAAAGCTTTGGATTTAGATGTTATATCCAACCACTACCAAAGCTTGTTCTTTGGTTCTATTCGTATTTTGTATGGGAGAAGGCGCTGAAATAAACTATATTTGCAAAAAAATGGCGAGTACTAAACTAGCTGCTCTCATCTGTAGCTGTGGAGTACATGAATAACACCAATTATGGCACAAAACGCCTTGCTGCATTTAGCACCGGTGGATATAGGCGCAAGGTGTATGGTAGCTATATCTGCCCTCAGACTCAGAGAACCTTTGTATTTAGATAACTGCGAGCCCTGAAATCCTTGAACATTTTGATATCATTTTAAGATACTTGTATTACCAGGTCGCCGAACCTAGCCATTTTTCTGCTCACATACCTTCGTGGGAGGCATGGAAGGGAAGGACTCGCTGGAGGATCAAAGTTTGTGGGGGTATTTGGTGGAGGAGTACATTGTCGAAAACTTTTTATTAACTCCAGTTTATGCTTCCTGACCATTGCATCGTCTGGTAGCTGTAGCTGTTCTAACGCTAGCATCCGTCAAGTACAATCCTTTCTGGGCAACGTTACCACCAACGAAAAATGAAACCCTCCTTGATTATGACAGTGAGCATATTTTGCTTTTGCTGATTTATGTGTGTACATACATTTGGGTTATTTTTATCTTATAAGCTTTTGTTGCTCTTAACGCTGCTATAATTTTACGTTTCAAGTTCAGCTTAGTTACCAAACTCACAAAGCGGCAACAACAAGGAGCGCACTATAAAACAAAGAACTTTGACAGACAGGTGAATATGTACAACTTTATGGAGGTATAGTGCCATGTGTTTGTAGGCATAGTACCTATTTTGGACTCCGTTGCGCAACTTTGACGCTGTAACATATGCGTATAACATATTTATGTGCACAGAACAATAACTATGAAAAGATAATGTAGTAAAAGTTTGAATGTGGTTTTTGACGAAACAGTACAACAGTACGAAACATGTCCATCCAACTCACGCCGCTTCTACTTCACCTTACTTTCCACTTTTTTCGTAACACTAGTGCTTTGTTCTTGAATTTTAAACTATCACCCATTTGTTTGTCCTATGCAGAATTATTCCTTTATCTTTATACCCTGAACAGGGTATATTAAGATTGTCACGAAGTTTGTAACACCCAGAAGAAAGCGTCGGAGATCATATAAAGTATATATAGAAATGATCAGTATGTTGAGCTGAGTCTATTTAGCCATGTCCGTCTGTCCGTCCTTCTGTCTGTATATATACGAACTAGTCCCTCAGTTTTTAAGATATCGTTTTGAAATTTTCTAAACGTTATTTTCTCTTCAAGAAGCTGCTCATTTGCCGGAACTGCCGATATCGGACCACTATAACATATGGCTGCCATACAAACTGAATGATCGGAATCAAGTGCTTGTATGGGAAACTTTTGCATATGTGGTGATATCTTCACGAAATTTGACATGGATTACTGCTTAAAGTAATAACATAATCTCCAAAAAAATTGTTCAGATTGGCTTACTATAGCATATAGCCTCCATACAAACTGAACACTTAGTTACTAAAAGAATTGCACCTCTGAAGGGTATATTAGCTTCGGTGCAGCCGAAGTTAACGCTTTTTTTTGTTTTGATGAATTTTGTTTTGTTTTCCGACCGTTTAGTTTATATGGTAGCTAAATGCTAAAGTTGTCCGATAATTAAGGCACTATTTCGCGCACATACAGACAGGCGGACAAACAGGCGGACAAACAGTCGAACATAGCTAAATCGATTCAGTTCGGTAATTTATAAAGTATTTGCTATTTCCTTTTGGATGCTACTGACAAATCCTAGTCAGGGTATAAAAATCCTATAGTAATCGGACCTTTGTCATGCCTACAAAACGCCATTAAACGAGAGCTTATATACGTAGAGTGCCGTAATTAATCACTAAATTAAGATATAGAACTGTAATTTGCATTAATACGAGAGGCCTGTGGGTTTAAATTTTTGAAAAAGTGGTCGTGCCCCCGGCCCTCTAATAAGTTTATTGTACATATCTCCTAAGCCACTAAAGCTGAATCAAGAAAATTTACCTACAGCAAATAATATATGAACTCCTGTCTACATAGTGAAAATGGTTGAATGATAGCATCACCCACTCCTCATATAACGGTACTGTTAAAAAGTAATAAAATAAGGATAAATCAATAACCAAATATGTCAGCGAATTTAAGTTTTACATCCGAGTTGACCAGAGAGGACTTTAAAGGTGCCGCAGTCAATTCATTCACATATTATTGTTTGGTTGCCCTTGTCACTCAAAATTTGATATACATTTTCAAGTGATAAAAAAAGATAAAATTTTGTTAAATAGTGTAACGAGATCATAAAATAACTCTTCATTAATGCGATAACAGTTAGTAGAATGCATAAAAATTAAAAAGTGTGTTTTGTTGGTTTCATTTAGTGTGTTGAAATGCATACATTTAGCCATTTATAAATGTACATGCAGCACACCATCATGAGGCTGAGCATCCTCTAAAATTGTTACTTATTTACATATACTGGCGTTTATTCGAATTTACTCCTCAATTTTCCATTCTTTCGGGTCTACTATATTAATAGTGTAAATTTTTATAACATATATTTTCAGTAAAAGGGGTCAATATGTATTCCTGAAGTAGTTTTTATATATTTATTTAACTATTGAATATTTGAGTCTATATCACAACCTAAAAAAAACTCTCTAGTTGATAGTGCAAATAAATGGTGGCAAAACAAAGAACTAATGATTCTATTCAATCCTCTTTTCATGTAGTGTGTAAGCATTTTTCCAGTTCTTACCGCCCTATTAAGTGCATTGTTTCCCTGGTACGTATTTGGTTGCAGCGACAAAACTGACAAAGGACATAGCACCATCACTGTTAGACAACGCTTGAGAGCGCTTACGTGCTCTTGCACTAACAGGTGAAAAGCCGTCACGGAGCCCACCTCGATTGCAGGTGCCAAAGTGCAAAGTGTTAAGCACGCTTAAGCAAACGTCATTCACATTTGAAAGTACAATTCCCCCGGCGTAGCAGTAGCTGCGATAAAATATATTTTACTGTATATTTAGGTTGAGCGGTATGTAGTTTATATCCACGTGGGTCATTAAGAGTTGTATTTATTTTTAACTTAAATACATATTAATATTTACATATGTCCTTTGTGCAAACCTACGCCACTGTAAACATCGCAGACTCGCGTATGAAACTCCAAAGGAGAGCAAAGAAAATTGATGAAAATAAGAAGTATTTTATAACTATAAGACTAATTAGATAGCTGTAGAGATCAACCTTAGTTATACAATATTGTTTTGATCTTCCATAATGTGCTCTCCTTTCTTCCCAATGCTTTATAAATTCCCTACTCCAAAGAATCGATCCAAGCCGTTTATAGCAGAGTTAACAATAGCGCGACAGTCGTTTCTTTTTTTCCCTTTTTTCCAAAATACTACCTGATCTCTTTAATAGAGTGGAGGTCTTCCTCTTCCTCTGTTTCCACCGGCACATACTGAATCGAAAACTTTCAAAGCTGGAATGTTCTCTTCCATCCGGACAACATGACCTAGCTATTGAAGCCACTGCCTTTGGCAGGAGATATTTCGTATTGTCCTCAATTCAGTCGGGAGAAGGCGAACTAACGGTAGAACGGTTGTGAGGCTGATGATTTTTTGCAGTATGCTTCGGACTACGCTTGCAACCACTAGACCTTTTTTATTGCTAATTAAAATTTATACTATACTTCAAATAATATTCATTGGTTTTGTTTTTACTCAGTTTCATATTGAGCTTTAAAGTAACACATATTGAGTATTTTACTTTCAGAACCACGATCCATAATTATATTAATTATTCACCTTTCAGGCATTTCCTGTGCCGGAACACTTCCACTTATAAAAAATGCTTAACCTCATTTGCGGTGGATAGTTCGTTAACTATTGTGTAATTAAAGCCGCCGATTGAATGTATGTATATATAGTACATGTATTATTATTGAATTTGTACGAATAATGTGTTTTCAATAACCACAGTAATAATGGCAGCAACTGAAAAATGTATATGACTATGTTTGGAAATGTAAAACTTAATGGCGATGATTAATAATAATGACAAAACCACAATGACATTGACCGCTTTTTTACAGATTCTCGCATAAATATATTGTTCATACAAGTACAGTGTGTTATTTTGGAGTCCTACATAAAACCTAATTTTAGAATAATAATATATTTAATAATTTATTTATTATTAACACATATAAATGTATAGTTTTTAAAATATCTTGATTTAGTTGACTAATTACTGCCCCATTTCTTCAGAAACTGCTTTGCTCTTTTCACAACCCACGAGTCATTGAGCATTTTGATGGTTGATACTAACCAATCGAGAAACCAATATATCATGAACAACGACGATAAGGTTGGTTTTAAAAAAGTAGAAATCGCTAATTTCATCTGAACCGAACCAAATAGTGAATGTTTTCTAAATTTAAGAAACCTCAGTATTTTCTTTAAGTACTGCAATTTTGCTTCTTTACTTTACGAACAGATAAATTTTACCCCATAAAACACACTATGCATGTATACATATGTATGTATATTGTTAGAGAAAGCAGAGAATATATTAAAAGCTAGTGATGAGCGCGTCGCGGCATGAATAAATCAATAAAACAGTACTTACAGCTACTCGCGTTTAAGGAATGTGAATATTTTCACGCCCGTTTTTAATTTTATATATGCTGTGGTATAATTTAAATTTTAATTAAAACAGCATACACTGATGTAGCGGTAACAAGCCATGAAAAGTAATGGTGTTTCAATGTTTTGATGTAATCTGAAACTCAAGTGTTCATAAATATTATATCGTAACATGCAATTATGTACAGAAGGAATTCGTATTCATAGTAAGGCAGATGACTTAACCGCTATTGTTCAACAGCCAATTGTAAAATTGTGTCATAAAATAATATCTACCAATAGTGTAAGTGTACTGAAACCCTTAATTTATTTTACGCACAAACATATACTGTTTTCAGTAAAAAATTTTCTGTAATTTTCATTGAGATAACTCAAAGATTGGCCGATATATCCAGTATAAAGTTACCCGTAAGTTCGAAAATCTTTATTTGGGTGCATGGGGGCTCAGGGAAGTATTGACCCGATTCAATCCATTTGTGACACAAAGACTCATTACTATTTGGAAAGTATTCTTTTGGAATTTATATTCCATATCTCACACACTAAGCGATATTTTTGGTCAAAACTCAACAATAGATACTGTTTGTATTCCGATTTCGCTCATTTTCGCATTGTGACATGGGAATATAAGAAAAAACGTCACGTACCAAATTTTTTCGAGTCGTTTAATCAGGTCTTGAGATGTGTGATTTCACCAAAAAGTGGGCCACATCCATCGTCCAATTTTTCCCCGGGCCCACATAAAACCTTCTTATACAATCTCGGAGGTAAATTTTAACGTTTCTGACGTATTTAGTTATTGACTTACCACACTTTTAGTAGGTTTTAACCATACCGGTATATGAGGAGTGAGAGGGGTTATCATCCGATTTCATCAATTTTCACACTGTCGGTAAGAGTTTTTATAATATGTAAGCCGGGTAAACTTGGTTGTTATAGCTTCATTGGCTTAAGTGATATGTACATACATTCAACTTATTAAAGGGCGGGCGCATGCCTAATTTTTCAAAATTTTTTGCCCACATATGCACCTTGCCACAGTGGTCGCCTGATCAAGAAAACTTAATAGGTTGAATAGAAATTATATTTTATTTGTGATTTATATTCTACAAGACCCCTGGAATAATGTCCTAAAATTTCAAGTTGATCCGAGTAATAGTTTCGGAGATACAGCCTTGAGAACTTGTGCGCTAGAGGCTAGCTTGCCTAAGTGCGCCGTCTGTAAACGCGTTTTTCTCGAAACTGTGTTTTTGAAGTCGGTTGGCAAAATTTCTCGAGAACTACTAACCGTTCTTCATGAAGTTTTACACAGTTCTTTGGGATACATTTCTTAAAGACTTGTACTTTGAATTTTTTCTCGATTAGAACTATTTGAAAAAAAATTTCGCGAAATCTTCATGGTTTTGTAAAAATGTCTGCAAAAATCCAATTTTCAGTTTTTTTCCTTCCTCCAAATTCTAAGTTAAAGCTTTAACTAAAACATGTATTTTTCACCTTAGATGGTCCTGCCAACGCGTGAGTTAAGGAATGAATTCCCTATAATAGTATCTTATCAAAATGTCCTAAAGAAACAATCATCCAAACAACCTTATGTTTCAGTAAACAGAACAACAAAAAAGAAAATTCATCAGAACAACCTTATCTTGGAACAATAGAAATGCACTGTCAGTACAACAAACAATAACAACCCAAATAGTTATTTATTAGTAAACAACCAGCATCTCAATAGTATAAGTAACACTAAGATTTCTGTCTACAAACCTAAACAAACAATATTTTATATCAAAACAAAGTAAGAAGTAAACATAATAGTTAGTATAAATAGAAGTAAGAACCATGTAATAAGTCAATCTTAAGAGCATTAATAAAGAGTACACACCTCGGTGCAGATCAAAAATATATTCTTTTGACACATTTTTACTTCGTGTAAAAGTTAACTCGGGCGCATCTTTTTCCGAGGGGTCACCGGAAAAATTTTTCCAAAAATTTCAGAATTGTTTTGTTCTTAGTGTGTGTTTGTAACTTTAAAAAATTTTAATAAAATATTTAATTTTTTATATGAGCGAAAAATTGTTTCAAAAAGGCTGTTGTTTACCCGAGGAAACCCGTTTAATACCTTAAATTTTACTGAAGTTACAGCATGCATGGATGGACAGGCAGACAGACGGTTACTCGGATTAGGACTCGTCTCGTCATCCTGATCATTTATATATATAACCCTGTATCTATCTATGTTTTAGGTGATATAAACTATAACAGGTTGCAAGAGTATTAAAATTTATAAAAGTTTACGGGTCTCATATTTAGATATAATTTCACCAACTGAGTAAAGTTCTTGCATTAAAATTTAGCTGATCCGAATGAAATAGCAGCACAATTACGAAAAAGGCAATGTGCACCTTTGGACTATATACAAAGAATTAGTTACAAGAACTTGATTCTAATTATTCAGTTTGTATATAAGCTATATACAAGCTGTTATTAAAAATAGTCAGCTTCTTGGAGGTTCAGAATTCAGATCGATAAGCTGCTGGACTTTTTCGTTATATACAGAAAGACAAACAGTCGGGCATGGCAAATTGGGCATAGCTTTTGATGCTGATCATTTAGATATACATATATTAGGTAAAGGTAAGGCCAAACTATCAAATACACAAAATTACAGATACATTTAAACAGTGATGATTAAATCGGTATGAAAGCGTAAACATAAACAAAAGTAAGGTATTATGTGAGGTCCGTTTTGTAGAAATTTACTTCTCGCCGTTTATAGTTATTCATAATCATTACAACTGGGAGTACAAAACAAACTTCACAAAGTCAAATCGGAAATTCTGTTCGCTTGTAGAATCTGACACATCATCACTCTAAATATTAAGGCTATATTTCAAATAAAATATGGTAAAGTAAATAGTTTTTACAAGTTTAGTCCAGAGTTATTTGATTCAGTAGAATGTATTTAGCAAAGCAAATATATATCGTTCAATCTATACTACTTTTGCTCTATGACTAAATTCGTCCTCTTTTAAATTGACATAAAAGCAAAAACCGGCTCCTTGTCTTCAGTAGGATTGTAAATGGGATAATTTTAAGCAGATTGCAAAAATTGCATGTGCTTTTAATTATATGCCGGATGTAAATTTCCCTGTTATATAGTAAATCACCGTCTATATACATCTAAAATTCATTTCAAGTACTTTAACTGCTGCTGTTATAATAATTATATTGAAATACTGTTTAATTTACTAACAGACTTGTAAAATTGGTCCAGTACTTGATCTAAGTACATTATGGCAATCAAAATACATTTATGGAATATCTTCTTCACTTCGTTGAAATTTAATGGAAAATTAGAATTATACTTCACAGCAATGCTAAATGTGTATATCTAAGCGGTATAATTCCCATTAACACTTGAGATGGCAGACAGATTTAGAAGGGCTATCTTCTGTACCTGGCCATACACGGGAATTAACCGTTTATACCATCGTTGCGGAAATTCGAGTGAAAATCCAAACAACAATCTATTACTAAAGCTCATTATAAGTTTCATCACTTTTCATTCTTCTTTGCTTTCACAATAATCTAATTCCGTAACGACTTCCCCACCTATTTAATAATAAATTATCAAATTAACTCAAAATTCACATTATTTTCAATTATACTATACTTCATTAAAAAAAAAAAAACCAACAATTCTAAAGCTAGTAGACGCTTCGCCCACTTGCCTACTAATACACAGAGAGACGACTTTACCGCAACTACTGTTTGTTACTCTTTGCTCTATTACCTACTTTACTTGGTACTCTCACTCCCTGCTTGGTTCCCTAACTGTTTTTTCATCTTTTTACTTCTTGTAAGTTCTTTTTATCGCATTCGGCCTGTCTGCCCTGTGTGGGTAGAGTTGTATTGACGTTAGTGGATTTTATTTTTCAACTTCTTGCAATGTGGTTATTCATCCTGAAATGGTTTCAAGTGACTTCTAGTGCTACCACTACTTCAAATGTAATTTTTGTTGTTGGGCCTATTTATCCCACCGCTATTGTTGTCTGCGATGTGCTTGATGACAAAGTTGAGTGACTCTACTCTCTCACTACAGCGGCTGCTGTTCCGAATCTGAAAATGTTTAAATTAGCTTTATTCGGCGTGGTAGATAAGCATATACATATCTATATATATTCTAATTCTTAAGTAAATAAAGATTTAAGGCAATGCAAAAAATTTTCTTAGTTATTCAAATTGGATTAGGAACATACTGATTATACATATGTGAAGAACAAGGTGATAGCTAATTTAAATTTTTTACAGAAGTTAGGTCAGTGCGAAAAGATTCGTGATCCTGATCGTTTTTATATGTACATATATATAATCCCATGTCCATTTCGATTATTGTTACGTGATACCTATAACCGTTAGGCAGCAACATGATGAAGAGTATAAAAGGTGTTATTTATATAAAGATAGTATATAAAATCAAATGCGGAAATACCTACAAAAATGCGGGAAGAGTAAGAGAGAAGTAAACAAACTTACATACCACGGCAACAGTAGCCATAATAAAAACCGTGAATAGACAGAAAGTGATAACAAAGTTTGCCTGCACCATTTTGCTGGTCAAAGGTTTTTCGGTTGACCCAAATGCTATAAAAATTTAGCCTCTCGCAATGTTTGAATGCAAAAGTCGGCAGTCATTAATAAATACTTGGTGTATGGCGGTATTTTTAGTACCCGTTGAGGTTATTTTTCATTTCTCTTTTTCAGTTTAACACAAGCAATGGTCTAAAGGAAAAAAGGTACCTTTTAAAGCGCCCGACCTTTGTATTGACAACAGTTCAAAATTAGTGCATTCTCATTACTGAGCAACAACAAATTAACAAATATGTTTCTTTTGGCCGGGTAAAAATATGTAATCTTCTTTTGCTTCTTTGGTCGGGTATCTTCCACCAGACCAGTTGGAACCAAATAATACTTGCAAAAAACTTGTATTATTTGGGGCGCTGATCAACGCATTGTTTTGATCAATGGGGTAAGGCCATACTCGGTAGGTAATCACGTAAAAACACAACAAGTGATGTTTCCTTTCCCTTTCAAAAATATTTAGAACCTAGTTATAACACAATTGTTTAATTTTTAATTTCATTTAGTTCTTTGCTTTAATTTACAAAAGAATAATTTACAGAAATAAGAGAATAGTTTCATATTTTATGACGGTAAAAGCTGCGGCTGTATTATTTTGATGATTTGCGGTCATCATCCTTCATTATACAGATCGCAGTCTCCAATGCCGCTTGTAAATTAGCGGACCCTACACGGTTCCTCAATTTCAGTACTCTGTGCAATTTCAACGAAGTTCTACATAATGTTCTTTTGTCTGATCACAGATATACTCAATCCCTCTGTGCAAATATTGACACAGTCTCGTAGTAGTTTTCTTTCGAAACTTTTCCTGTGACTTTCAGTAATGGTGCGACTATTAATTGCTTAAAATTTTTGCGGCTTCTCGCTGAAAGTAAAAGTTTAACTTTTTTAGTAATTTTATTTAAAATAATCGATATAATTGATATTTATTTCATTGAATCTGAAAATTTGCTTTTGAGTGCCGAGGAAAAATATTAAAAACTAGCTTTTTACCCGCGGCTTCGCCGGCAGTGGAGCCATTGAATAAGTATGAGAGATAAAGGGAAAGGGTATAATAATAGAAATGAGTCAATACGATAACTAAATATTATTGCTTGGATGAGATCAACAATTTTTAAAAATTCTTACAGACAATGAAGTTTTAACACCTTAAAATATGCGTGTTGAAATGCAACAACAAACGTTAAAATATATTTCACCGTAACAAAAATAAATAATTCTGAATTCTAACAATCTAAAAAA
>NC_065923.1:44650464-44669877 GCF_024586455.1 Bactrocera neohumeralis | reverse complement strand
AAAAATTTTCAGAATAAATAAATAATTTTTAAAAAAAAAAATTCCATCTTTTTGAATCACCTCTATTTCAAGAGAGTTCATCAATAAATTGTAGTGGTACTCAAAGCGTTGAGCCGCTGATTAAAGGGCTTAAATAGTTTTTTGTCATTTAGTTTATCAAAATTTGGATTTAACGGACATTTTTTATTTTTAATTAAACTTTTTATTTAATTTGCAGCTTTGGAAACCAAACCGGAGGGATTTAATCCCGTTTACAACATTGCTGGACTTTTTCAACTTTCCCATTCAATATAGAGTTTTCTCCCTTTTCACACCCAAGAGCTTCAGAAGTTTTTCCCGTCCAAAATTTGCGGCTTTTTTACTTTTTAATTTAAGTTTAATGGCCCCCATTTCAACCCAAATTCCCAGAATTTTTTAGTCTAAAAATTCAGGTCCTTTAGTACAAAACTTTTACTGGGAAATTTTCTGTCTTCGGGGCATATACTCTAAATATCGCGGTTTTAGTTTCATTTGCTTTTTTATTTTTTAAAACCTTTTTTGTTTAAAAGGTTTTTCCATATTGGTTTAAAATTTTTTTATTACCAGGCATAGATGATTCAAAAACTTAAATCCCAAAAATTTTTGTAAGATTTTTTATTTCGATAATTTCATCAAGGGAAAAATTTACTCCAAAATTTATTAAAAGGGGGTTTTATTAGATTGGGTTTTTCAATGGAAAACGCCCATCTCTTTTTATAAAAGGGGGGTGCGGTTTTTTCATTTTCCGTTTTTATTTTTTATTTTGGTATAATTTTGACTTTAAGTTTCAACAACCCTTTGGTCTGTTTTTACATTTCTTCCCTTTTTTTAAATTATTATCCCGAAAAAACCCAGGTTTGGGTTACATACTGTTGTTTTAAATAAAATTAAAAAAATTGTTCCCCCACCCAAAAATTGCGCCCAAATATCCCCTCCTTCGACCCTTTGGGCCAAATTTCATTTTTAATATCTTTATTTTGGCTTAGTTATGACTTTTTATAGGTTTCGGTTTCCCCATTTGTGGGCGTGGCAGTGGGCCGATTTTGCCCATCTTCGAACTTAACCTCTTATGGAGCCAAGAGAATACGTGTACCAAGTTTCATCATGATATCTCAATTTACTCAAGTTACAGCTTGCACGGACGGACGGACGGACGGACAGACAGACATCCGGATTTCAACTCTACTCGTCACCCTTATCACTTTGGTATATATAACCCTATATCTGACTCTTTTAGTTTTAGGACTTACAAACAGCCGTTATGTGAACAATACTATAATACTCTTCTTGTAACTTTGTGCGAGGAAGTATAAACATATATAATGGTTCTTTAGTCTTCCATTTAGGTTTATTAATTGCATTTTATGACATTTAAAGCCTTAAAATTTTAGATCATTTAAAATGGATTGTGTATCACTTAAAAGGTTATGTAAAATTTTCTATCATTTCTTTATTGGTCTATTATGTTTACTCCTCATAGCTAAACCAAGAGTATATTTCATTAGATAAATTTTGTTATTTTGTGATAATTATTTGCACCAAAGACATTAAGTTTAGGCCTTTGCAACTCAAAAAACTTCATTACAAACTTGTTATTTATTGAATCTGTAATATTAGAATGTTTATTAAAATTTTGTACACCGTTTATTATGACAGGAGGTGGGCGGTGGGTTTTAGTATCATTGTTGGCCGCCTGCTCTTTATTTTTATTTTTCGAAGGGCTAATAATTGTTGGGGAAGTATCAGCTTTGCGTTTTTTTTTTTGAAGAGCGCTTCTTTTTTAGTATCCGCTCAGTTTTTTTAGCTAGCTCATCTTCATCGGTATATTTGATCTACATTCATACTTGAAGATTTTACTTCAATACTCACATTCTTGTTGTTACTAGATTTTAGTACTTCATTTCCGCTTTTAAATTCTATGTTATCTTTTTGTAACTTTATTGCACTTCGCTTTAAAGTTCTAAGCCTCTCATTTTATAAGTGAGTTAGTTTTTCTAATTCTATCTTATTTTATTAACTCTAAAAAATTGTGACTGTCATCACCTCATGAAGAGGTTCAGCCATTTTTTTTTCTAATGATTTCTCTACTGGGTATTAGAAACATGTCGTTTTGTCGATAATGATGTTTGAATAAAAAGTTTTTTGTTTTTTGATTTTTATTTGACCGGTATGGCAGCACTGATTGTAATTGGAAATTGTTAGAACAGAACTGAACAGAACTTATTATAGGCACAAGCAACGTGTAAAAGAAACAGCTGATGTGCACTTTTTTTCCCCGAATTAATTTTGCAAGTGTTTATTTGTTATTTATTGTTTAAGAAAAACAAACTTCGATTAAAATATGATTTGTTTGAATGTTTTTTTACCAATTGCTACCACTAATCCAAGAAATCGATGTGAAATGTGTTGACAACATCAATGCCTCCACGGCGCATACACCCACGAATTACCCATTGGACTATTTAAAATTGTCGCAATTGCGAACACCGCCAAGGTGTTGACCGCACTCAATGATAGATAAGTGGTCAAAAATGAAAAATAGCGAAATGTATTTTGATTATTCACGCCATACTTGCTCGACAAGGCTTATCTATATTATAAATCATAAATTAAATTGAGTATAATAATATTAAGGTAGATAATAAATCAAATTATAACATAGAACTAGTGCCACAAAAAAAAAAATAACTTATAGACCTGCATAATTACTATGCTCACATTCTTTGCTCTTCTTGATATTGATGGCTCAGTCGCTAACATCACGAGAACTGCCGATACCAATTTAATGACACCTATTGCCTTCCCACTGATCCTAAACTTGTAAGCGTAAGTTTGAAACCTTTCTAGATGAACTCATGGTATTAAAAGAAATGCTAGCTTTCAGCTATGAAATTACGCATAACAACTCCATACCCTTCAACATTTTATTTGCCCTGTTAGACTTCATATGAGATTGCCCCTCTCTCGGTAAAGTTCTAAGTATGTACTGCTCAATTAAAGCACCTGAATTTACCATTTCCCTAAACACCGAATTCCCGATTCAATAAAAGTTAAATATTTTCAAACACAATTTACTGTGAAAATTATAAACAGCCGTTATCTACATAGCTGGCGGCATTAAAGTTTCGCTTGTTCCATGTCAAAATGTAGATTTTGTTGCATAAAATTATTTAATGAAATTTTCTTTAGCTCTTGGCTATCAGCTAAAATTGTTGTCAAATAGGTGTTTGTATTAGATGAACGCTGACTTCATTATCTGCACAGAATTTAATAATATGCAATTTTGAATAAATTTCATCAAATTGCTACAAGTATATTGTTGGCAGTGCTTTGGTTAGCAGTAGGGGAAGTGAGTATAAAAGGTAATTTGACCATGCAAGGGAAGAGATGTTGAGAGTGGTATTTGTATTAGATTACTTAGTATCAACAATGAGCTATTTTACTATGCAAAAAGGGAAAGTAGGCAGAAACTATTTCTTCTGAGTAAAACTTAATACTTAGTGTGTAGGTATTGAACTAGCCACAAAAAGTCCGTTACAAATTTTATCTCAAACTTGTTTTCCAAAGTAGGACTTAAAAACAATTTTAAACTTGTCTTAGAATATTGCTTTTCTCTGATGAAATAAAGATATTAAATATTATAATTTTGAAAATAAAATTGAAAATTTTAAAATTCATTTTAAAAAAACAAACCATATTTTCTATATCGATAGCCATTATCGTCAAGATTAAAAAAACTTCGCTTCCAATTCATGTTGTGTTCTTACCACTTTATTATTAACAATTGGACTTTTCGAAGTACAGTGTCGTAGGAATAATTCGATCTATTCGATTCAGACAATGAAACTTAGGCTGTACTGCCGTATTGATCATCGTCAGGTTTCTGTAGCTTTATTTTTCACATCTTTAGTTAAATTAATTTATTATTTATTTTAATTTATATAATATATTTATTAACCCGCGTTCTTGTTATTTTTTTACTAGTTCGCTTTAAAAAAAATATATGGTATTCATAAAAGATAATATTGGAAAATTGACGTGTTACAACAATACAACTGGATTTAAGTTTAAATCATTCATAGTTTTAAAATTATCAACAAAAATTCATTGCAGCAGTTATATGATACTTAAAGGCCAATGTCTAGTTGGGGTAGAAGGTTTATTTAAATGAACTATCTTTAAAAATTTTGAGTATGTATGCTCTAAAAAGTTGCAGAAGTACAGAGTTTCAAAAACTTGAGTATAAACTAAAAATATTGAGTCAATTTATTTATAAATAATTTTTACTGACTTATGGAATTTCCCTTCTTTGCAGTCAAAATTTGACGGTTGCGAGCTTAAGTCATCAAAGAATGATGGTGGATTTATATATGTAGAATATGTTACTCGCAACATGTTAGTTAGTCATTTATACAGTTTGTAATAAAATAATATAAGTATTTATAAATAATAATCGATGAGTTTATCGTTTTGACATTTACTGTAGTCTTTACTACTTTCCTTAGTCGATTTTCAAATATTTTCCTGTTAGTTCATCTCATCTATGGTCAAGTCCACATTCGTAGGTTCTACTTTTTTGTTATTTGCAAATAAATCCAGTGGTATTTCTAAGTAACGAACCAATTTCCAAATTTGATTTTCATACATATTTTCGTCGTGCAGAACATACAAATGTCCTCACGACCGCTTTGAAAACGTTGAAACCACTCGTGCTACGGGATAGGCAAAGAGCGCCATAAACTTATTTCGTCAATTGAAACGTTTCAGTAAAAGTTTTACCAGTTTTAAAGCAAAAATTAATGTTGGCCCTTTGTACGAAGATCATTTTCGCACCAATAACACAGACATACTGACACTTAAAACGCAATAACATCACTTCTAATCAATGAAATGTCATGAAATTCCCACCGGACAATCGATTAAGATAGCAGATTCTAATTCTGAGAATATGAACATTTATAACTTATAGCATAACCATATCACATAAGAATCGTAATTTCTAAAAGTCCATAAATCCAAGGAATAAAGTACAATTTAAAACAAGTAAGGAAGAGCTAAGTTCGGGTGTCACCGAACATTTTATACTCTCACATGATAAAGTGATAATCGAGATTTCATTATCCGTCATTTATATATTTTTCAAATACCGTATTTGTGTAAAGTTTTATTCCGCTATCATCAGAGAAGGCATCAGATGGAATTCAAAATAGCGTTATATTGGAAGAAGGCGTGGTTGTGAACCGATTTCATATTATATTTCGTACATGTCATCACGGTATTAAGAAAATATTACATACCGAATTTCATTGAAATCGGTAAAGTAGTTCCTGAGATATGGTTTTTGGTCCATAAGTGGGCGAGGCCACGCCCATTTTCAATTTAAAAAAAAGCCTGGGTGCAGCTTCCTTCTGCAATTTCTTCCGTAAAATTTAGTGTTTCTGACGTTTTTTGTTAGTCGGTTAACGCACTTTTAGGGATTTTCAACATAACCTTTATATGGGAGGTGGGCGTGGTTATTATCCGATTTCTTCCATTTTTGAATTGTATATGGAAATGCCTGAAGGAAACGACTCTATAGAGTTTGATTGACATAGCTATAGTAGTTTCCGAGATATGTACAAAAAACTTAGTAGGGGGCGGGGCCGCGCCCACTTTTCCAAAAAAATTACGTTCAAATATGTCCCTCCCTAATGCGATCCTTTGTGCCAAATTTCACTTTAATATCTTTATTTATGGCTTAGATATGACACTTTATAGGTTTTCGGTTTTCGCCATTTTGTGGGCGTGGCAGAGGGCCGATTTTGTCCATCTTCGAACTTAACCTTCTTATGGAGCCAAGGAATACGTGTACCAAGTTTCATCATGATATCTCAATTTTTACTCAAGTTAAAGCTTGCACGGACGGACGGACAGAAGGACGGACAGACGGACGGACAGACGGACGGACAGACGGACGGACAGACGGACGGGCGGACAGAAAGACATCCGGATTTCAACTCTACTCGTCACCCTGATCACTTTGGTACATATAAACCTATATCTGACTCTTTTAGTTTTAGGACTTACAAACAACCGTTATGTGAACAAAACTATTATACTCTCCTTAGCAACTTTGTTGCGAGAGTATAAAAAAGCATATGCTTAATAATTTAGATAAAATAATTGCAACGCCTTATTACCCACATTAAACTTTAAATTCGCTAAATTTTACGAAATTCTCAGATTGTTAAAAGTGTGCTTCTTAATCGTGCCTTTCTCACCAAATTTGTGTTACTCGTTGCACGTTGTATTTCCAAGGTGATCGGAAATTAGCATTCGTCATTCGCCAACGCGTAATTAACCAAAATTTATAAAATGCAGCATAATGCAGCTACGGCAGTTACAGCAAATACAGCTTTGCTACTACCATCAGCGCAACATTCATTCCTGGTCTCCATGACGTATACGTAATACTAATCTTTACACATTTAAAGCGAACGAGCTTTGTACCAGCTGTTAAGTGATTTGGACTCAGGTGTAGTGGCATGATTATTCATGCAATTTAAGTGAAGATAAGGTTAATTACCTTGGAGAAAACTTGTATGCCATTTTGGTTGTTGTTGTGGAAAAAGTAGTCCTTAAATTACTTTCACGAATGTCGACCGTCATTGGTAAAACTACGGGTCTGTTTTGTTCTTCTCAGTTGTGCGAACGAAATTGTTATTATTTCTTAGTTGTGTGGTGGTCGATAAGATGATATTTTAATAAAATGATCTGAATCTGAATGTTAAAATTTATATCTAGAATAAATTGAAAAATTTATAATAAACATAAATCAAATATGTCAACAATATTTTAATTCACTGCTTTTATCAAATACAGTATGAATAGTTTTTAAAACCAGTAAGAATTCGTTCTGAATGCTGACAGGTTTAAAACATAGGCTAAACAAATTCTAGTTGGGTACATCTAACCGAATAAGTTATTAGAAAATGCTCTTTGGGTAATATTTATCTGCGATTTTACTAATATTGGCTCTCGTGCAAATTTGTTTTTAGTGGTTAAGCAACTCAACCTAAACTTTAATATAAATAAAAGAAAAACTAATGAATAAATAAGTTATGCAAAAGTTCAGCAATATCGAGATCATAACATGTATAAAGTCCTTGACTGTTATAGAGTTATTTGTGGTATTTATTTAAACATATAAAATTTACTTGATATAAGCTTTAATATAAATGAGAAAAACGAATAAATAGCAAAAAGCAGTACTCTATATATTGCAACTAACATTCGGTATACATATTTATCTCTATCTATGTGGGTATCACATAAACAGCGTTGTATGCGACCACAACCTGTTTTTCTGCAATTCATCAAATTAATTTTTGATTTCAAATTTACTCCAAATCCAACATACAGATCTTGCAATCCATTAGAAAAATTTGGTAAAATATTACCTATCACAAATCTTTTTTTGCGAACATAAGCCATGCATTGTTATACAAAGAAATATGCACGAATTCTTAGGAATGCACATACACGTCAATATCCTATATTATGAGTAACCTTAAAATAATTTAATAATAATAGGGTGTAACGTTAGGTGACCCAACATTTTCATTAATTGCTATTTTTAAGTTTATAAGGAAATTTTTTATTATTTCACATTTCAAGCTTTATCAGGATGCAGCATTAAAGCAAGAAGAAAATCATCGATTTTGAAAATTTGGCATTCATTAGGAAGGAGATCTGACCCATACCCCCTGATATAAATATTTCGTAAAAATTCTTTTTTTAGTTAAAGTTATTGAAGGTTGAAATTTAGAGGACGATAAAATTGTAAAATTATTTTTTCATAAACTACTGGAGATAAATCGATGAAGTTTTGTGAAGTCAAAGAAAAATGTTCGTGCTATTTTATAAATATTTTTGCACAATCCATTTGTTTAGGTAATAATATTTACATACTTTTTTGTTAAACAATTGAAATTTTTCACGCTAAAAAAAATTAAAAGTTCATGGACCACTTGACGGGGTTGGACCCATTGGGAAACACAGAATTATTGCAATCACCTGCAAATCAACTCATTTTCCGCTTTTCTACGGCTTGGATAAAATACGGCTCTTACCATTGCTCTGCCATGCCCGTTGCGCTTTGTCGTTTGCAACAACGTTCGATTTGTAATTAAATGTAGAATTTAGTAAATTGAAATCAGTAAGTTTGGATGCGTCGCCTACAATGTATCGTAATTAAATTACGCTAAACAAGAAAACCAAGTGCTTAGAAGCATGTTGACACATCTTCACTTGCCACAATCACATTTAGCTCCATACTTACCTCATGTGTACTTGTACGCCGGGTATACAGTGAGTGTATGTAGGTGTACATAAGTGAAGCATAAAACAGCGAGGTGAATAGAATTATAAAGTTTATATTTTTTAAACAAAAATAAAATGCATTGATTGATTATATGTAGGAAAAACAAACAGTAATTTTCATCTAGAAAAAATTAGTTATCCATTTTTTTTTAATATCCACAATATCAAGTTAACAAGCTTCAAATCTGAATTTTGAAAACAATGTTTCCAAATATTATTGATACAGTCCTTCATCCAAACAGGTTTTAGGCTATATCTTCAATTATAAGCATCTTTATCATTACCCAAGCATCTCAATTCGTCACAAGTCAGGGATTTGAGAAGGCCACTTCAACACACTCACATTTTAATTTTTAAGATATTCCGCGAAAACTTTTGGAGTTACAACGAGCGCGTTGCCCTGTTGAAGGGAACCCGGTACATTTAGTCTTTAACTCCTGGGGATGACGTGCTGTATTGAACCCTTTGAATAAACTGCCCGAGTGACTTTCCCTTCCAGGACCACCATATGTGCAGAGCTATTCGCAGATAAGCATCTCCAAACCGTTAAGCTTTATGACAGTTCTTTTTTGGGCGAACTCCAAATGAAAACCATATCAGGATAAAAGAGAAGACTTGTTATCAACAAATTAGTCTAGAGTACTTTATGTCAAATATTTGGAGATTTTAATATGTAATCTATATAAAATGCTTTTCTATTCTTCTTATTTTCCTCAATTAGGTAGGGTAAATTTTTTGAAACTCGTTCGTGCAATACGCTTTACGTAATCTGTTACGGATTTTTGATGAGATGAGAATTATAAATATCAAAAATTCTTTTACGAACTCTCTCCGTTGTAGTGTTTTGGCGCCTTGGTCTCTTTTTTCTGAAGACTCTATTTTATTTGTTTTAAACAGCAATAACTTCCCAAATTTAACCTGGCTTCAATTTAATTTTTCGGCAATATATCGCTGTACGTAATTTTTATAATTTATTTTAAATTTCTAATACAAAAACACAGATTGTTGCACTTCATAACTTACTTTTTTATGCTTCACCACTGCCAATAAAATCGTAAATTGAGGAAATTTAATAGCGAAACCTTTCGAACTAATTCAAAATATTTCCTATTTGATAAAGCAAAAAAGTCGAGAGCACTGAAAAAAGTGCTCTACAACGCGATAACTTACTTTTAATATATATTAGTATATCTACGACTATATATTTGACAAGTAAGTACATATTTAACTGCAACAGAAATTAGTGTGGCGACTTTTGTTTGTGGTTTTGCAACACCTCTGAGGCAGTTTTTATCGCCGCGGTGTTTGTTATTGTTTTCTGACACTGATTAGTGCGATCATTGCAATGTACCACTAAATAGTATGTAATTGTCTTCTGTTTCACTTTTGCATCAGTTTTACCAAAGAAAGACATAAATTATAGTTGACTTATTTCACAGGATATATTTTTTTTATTATTCTGAAAATGTTTTCACATCTGCTGTCATTAAAAAAATTTACCGAAGACTTCATATCTCAGCACTTAACATTTAATAATAAATATCTCAATTAAGGTCCTCCCCACAAAATAAATATAACACAAATAAAATATGTATATCATATCTATCAACGTTTTGTTATCAACAAAAACCAATTCCGCAAAATAATTATTTGCTGGCTACTTATGCATAAGCCTATCAACTAAAAGCTCTCCTCTTTCCTTTTTTCTCTAGCTTAATTTGTTATTCACTACTTTCAATGTAATAATCGTAAAAATACTCCTTGATAATTTTTACTCCAACGTCCAGCCATTCTCTCTGTTACTTTTAGGATAGAGGTGTACTTATATGGAAGATGATTGCTGGTAGTTTGGTAGGACAACTTCAATTACACCATATGTAAAATATAGTATACACAAAAGTGTAAATCTTCTTCTTCTTAATTGTCGTAGACACCGCTTACGCGATTATAGCCGAGCTAACAACAGCGCGCCAGTCGTTTCTCCTTTTCGCTACGTGGCGCCAATTGGATATTCCAAGCGTAGCCAGATCCTTCTCCACTTGGTCCTTCCAACGGAGTGGAGGTCTTCCTCTTCCTCTGCTTCCCCCGGCGGGTACAGCGTCGAATACTTTCAGAGCTGGAGTGTTTTCGTCCATCCGGACAACATGACCTAGCCAGCGTAGCCGCTGTCTTTTAATTCGCTGAACTATGTCAATGTCGTCGTATATCTCGTACAGCTCATCGTTCCATCGAATGCGATATTCGCCGTGGCCAACGCGCAAAGGACCATAAATCTTTCGCAGAACTTTTCTCTCGAAAACTCGCAATGTCGACTCATCAGTTGTTGACATCGTCCAAGCCTCTGCACCATATAGCAGGACGGGAATTATGAGCGACTTATAGAGTTTGGCTTTTGTTCGTCGAAGAGGACTTTACTTTTCAATTGCCTACTCAGTCCGAAGTAGCACCTGTTGGCAAGAGCAATCCTGCGTTGGATTTCCAGGCTGACATTGTTGGTGGTGTTAATACTGGTTCCTAAATAGACGAAATTATCTACAACTTCAAAGTTATGACTGTCAACAGTGACGTGAGTGCCAAGTCGCGAGTGCGACGACTGTTTGTTTGATGACAGGAGATATTTCGTCTTGCCCTCGTTCACTGCCAGACCCATTTGTTTTGCTTCCTTGTCTAGTCTGGAGAAAGCAGAACTAACGGCGCGGGTGTTAAGGCCGATGATATCAATATCATCAGCATACGCCAGCAGCTGTACACTCTTATAAAAGATGGTACCTTCTCTACTAAGTTCTGCAGCTCGAACTATTTTCTCCAGAAGCAGGTTGAAAAAGTCACACGATAGGGAATCGCCTTGTCTGAAACCTCGTTTGGTATCGAACGGCTCGGAGAGGTCCTTCCCGATTCTGACGGAGCTCTTCGTGTTGCTCAGAGTCAGTTTACACAGCCGTATTAGTTTTTGGGGATACCAAATTCAGACATCGCGGCATAGAGAGGCAGCTCCTTTTCGTGCTGTCGAAAGCAGCTTTGAAATCGACGAAGAGGTGGTGTGTGTCGATTCTCCTTTCACGGGTCTTTTCCAAGATTTGGCGCATGGTGAATATCTGGTCGGTTGTTGATTTTCCAGGTCTAAAGCCACACTGATAAGGTCCAATCAGTTTGTTGACGGTGGGCTTTAATCTTTCACTCAATACGCTCGATAGAACCTTATATGCGATGTTGAGGAGGCTAATCCCACGGTAGTTGGCGCAGATTGTGGGGTCTCCTTTTTTATGGATTGGGCATAGCACACTTAAATTCCAATCGTTGGGCATGCTTTCGTCCGACCATATTTTACAAAGAAGCTGATGCATGCACCTTATCAGTTCTTCGCCGCCGTGTTTGAATAGCTCGGCCGGCAATCCGTCGGCCCCTTCCGCTTTGTTGTTCTTCAGGCGGGCAATTGCTATTCGAACTTCTTCATGGTCGGGTAATGGAACGTCTGCTCCATCGTCATCGATTGGGGAATCGGGTTCGCTTTCTCCTGGCGTTGTGCATTCACTGCCATTCAGCAGGCTGGAGAAGTGTTCCCTCCATAATTTAAGTATGCTCTGGGCATCGGTCACTAGATCACCTTTGGGGGTTCTACAAGAGTATGCTCCGGTCTTGAAACCTTCTGTAAGCCGCCGCATTTTTTCGTAGAATTTTCGAGCATTACCCCTGTCGGCCAGCTTATCAAGCTCTTCATACTCACGCATTTCGGCCTCTTTCTTTTTCTGTCTGCAGATGCGTCTCGCTTCCCTCTTCAATTCTCGGTATCTATCCCATCCCGCACGTGTTGTGGTCGATCGTAACGTTGCGAGGTAGGCAGCCTGTTTTCTCTCCGCTGCGGCGCGGCACTCCTCGTCGTACCAGTTGTTCCTTTGCACTTTCCGAAAACCAAGGGTTTCGGATGCAGCTGTACGTAAGGAGTTTGAAATGCCGTCCCACAGTTCCCTTATACCGAGTTGTTGATGAGTGCTCTCAGAGAGCAGGAGTGCAAGCCGAGTAGAAAATCGTTCGGCAGTCTGTTGTGATTGCAGCTTTTCGACGTGGAACCTTCCTTGTGTTTGTTGGCGTGCGTTTTTTGCTGCACAGAGGCGGGTGCGAATCTTGGCTGCAACAAGATAGTGGTCCGAGTCGATGTTAGGACCTCGGAGCGCACGCACATCTAAAACACTGGAGACGTGTCTTCCGTCTATCACAACATGATCGATCTGGTTGGTAGTTTTTCGATCCGGAGACAGCCAGGTAGCTTGATGAATTTTTTTGTGCTGGAATCTAGTACTACAGATAACCATATTTCGGGCCCCGGCGAAGTCGATCAGCCTCAACCCATTTGGGGATGTTTCCTCGTGGAGGCTGAATTTACCGACCATAGTGCCAAAGATACCTTCTTTGCCCACCCTGGCGTTAAAGTCGCCAAGCACGATTTTGACATCGTGGCGGGGGCATCTCTCATAAGTGCGTTCCAAGCACTCATAAAAGGCATCTTTGGTGACATCGTCCTTCTCATCCGTCGGAGCGTGGGCGCAGATCAGCGATATGTTGAAGAACCTCGCTTTGATGCGGATTGTGGCTAGACGTTCATTCACCGGAGTGAATGATAGTACTCGGCGACGGAGTCTCTCTCCCACCACGAATCCCACACCAAACTTGCGCTCCTTTATATGGCCACTGTAGTAAATGTCACAAGGACCTACTCGTCTTTGTCCTTGTCCCGTCCATCGCATTTCTTGGACGGCGGTGATGTCAGCCTTTATTTTCACGAGGACATCAACCAGCTGGGCAGCGGCACCTTCCCAATTAAGGGACCGGACATTCCAGGTGCATGCCCTTAAATCGTAGTCCTTATTTCGTTTGCCGTGGTCGTCATCAAAAGGGGGGTCTCTCATCCGAGGCTGGTTGTTACTGTTCATTGGGGTAGGCTTTTTACGTGGCGGGTCCCAAACCCAGCGCACAACCCTATGCAGGGGATGTTTCGCCTTCTCACTTTAGCTCACCTTCGAACGGATGTTCTTAGGCTAACCAGAGGATACTTGGTCAAAGACCGGAAGTCGTGAGCTGCTTGAGTCATATGTAAAAGAATCGTTTCTGGCCACTCCCAAGTGAATGGCGATCAGAGAACTTTCCTCACTTGCGTGAACTTCTACACATGACCCAACATGTTGGCCCCGCTCTCTATTCAGCTAAATCTATATAGTATATCTCTCAAACCACTTAAGCTGAACTAACCAAATTCGCTCATAACAAATTCTTTTAGCACCCTTATCGTCACAGTAAAACTGAATGAAATCTGAAGATGACTCCATCCACTCCCCACATAACGGTATTGTTCAAAACTACTGAGAGTGCAATAAAACAACAACTAATTACACCATAGACATTAAATTTTACCCCCTAGATGGCAAAAGAGGGCTTTATGGGAGCCATGGTAAAAATTGGACAATGGGCGCGGCTCCGCCCGCTTTTAGGTGAAATCTCATAACTCTGGCCCGGCCGATATCGATTAACTTTAATCCGTGGCATTTTTCTTGCATTCCTACATCACAATGCTACAATACCAGTGTAACGCATGAAAAATTATGCGATTTTCGTGAATTTTTTAAAAGCAAATACTAAATTGAATGTGTTGAGCTTCTTTGGTCATAATGGCGTAATTTTGAGAAAAAAAACGTATTGGGAATATACTTGTAAACTATCGAAAAAGCAAAAAAAAAAAAATTTTTGCAAGTTTCACACTGGTATAGCCCCTTAAGTACAATATATTATTAGTATTCTGTGTTCATACTATATATATATATATATTAACTGGGCAAAAAATTAGTTAATTGTTTTTCCTAATATAGAATGAATTCAAGTGCCACATATTTGTATACATCCGTTGCATCTATTATAATAATGCACTGTCTTAGTTTTGAGAAAAATAGTTACGTATTTATAAGAACGAGAAAATAGTAATTATCTTGTTTTGCCACTTTCCACACGATAATTTCGACCTAGCTTTAGTAGTCCATAGTTGAGGTACGTCTTTAATTGTCAGGACCATAAAACATATTTGAAAATTAAATTGTCTGAGATACAAAACTTCATACTTTATCACACAGGGGTTAAAAATATCCATCCATTTTCATTGTGGCTTCAAATGTTGCTCATCAAATAATTATGCCTAATTAAACACTTGGGATTCAGTACGTGTTTGCTGTTTGAAATTGACGGAGAAATTCAGAAAAGGAAATAAATTAATGAATTTTTTACAGTTGTCGTCTTAGCTTTTCAGAGGAAATGACAACTTAAGGGACATGGCGAAAAATAAAAGTAAAATAGAACGACAACAATTCACGCTCATTTGCATAGATATTAAAAATTACTGTGCATGTCATTAGTACTCATCAATCAAATTATACCATCATCGAAAATAAAATTTCTATGCATCTTTACATATCGCACCCTAAATACAAAAGGGTCACAACTCAAAATACTAAGATTTTCAGGAGAGACGAAAAACGTTTTATGTAAAAATTATTGCAATATTTAAAGAAAAATATTGTGCCATCATGAAAATATACAACATTGAAGAAGGTTCAGCTATATTTTTTTCAATTTTATATTATGTTTGCGAAAATAAAACAAAATTTTGATTTATGACTCTTTAACTGAAATTTTTTCGATTAACTAGTGATATTATCTTAAGTTGTGCCTTTTTAACTGATAAAATGTTTTAATTTTATAAGTTTCCTAACCGCCGACTGAATAGAAGAATAAGAATAATAAGAAAATCACTGGAGTGATGAAATGTATGTTTTTATTTAAATATTTCTATTTTGAAATAAAGCTTTATTCATTTCAATAACGCATACTCGTATGTATCAAAATAGCACAAAGTAGAAATCAAAATAGTTCACTATATTAAAAAAGAAAATCTTCAAAAGTTTACGTTTTTAAATGCCATTGAAACTATGTAATAAATAAATATTTGTAATATGACTCATAAAGTTTTTTGGAATATGATTTTTATCCACCAGTTCCTTTATGTCCTTTTGCTTTATTTGTGGAAGCGATAGCCTTCCCGAATAAATGGCACATAAGCTAAAAATATTACTGTTAAAAAAATGTTTAATGTTTTTAAAAACAGCGAAATAAAGTAAAGCAATTTGCACTTTGCTCCGCAGGGTGCCCTTATACACCTGGCATTTACTTCTTTTTCGACTTGGAAAGTGATGTATAAGTGGCTCCAGAGTTTCTTAAAGATTTTTGTTTCTGTTGTTTCTTGTTTTGATATGTATATCTAGAAAGTATTCTCTTCCTACTTAATTATCTTTATATCTTCTTCTTCTTCTTCTTCTTCTTCTGAGTATTCTTCCGAGGTGCTGCTTTTTCCGGACACACAAAATTCACTACCTGAGTTACTAAATGCATTAGTGCTACTATCATCATTGTGACAAGGCACACTACATCTGTTTCCATTGTGTTTGAGTAATGTTCAAGGTTTGGGCAAGACATTTTCATCAAAGGGGTCACAACTAAAAATTATATTTTGTATTGTAAATAATTTAAGATTTTACAAAAGGCATGCAAAATAAGTAAACAAACAAAATACTAATAATAATATCATTAACATTTAATTCTTTTTTCTACTTTAAAATAAAAAAAAAAATTATAAAACTTACGACGCTCACGATTATTTAATCAAAAAAGGCACATAAATAAATAATACTGTTAATTGAACTCACTTTTCATAACTAAAGAGGCACAATGCAAAATAATATACCACGAAATTTATCACTTTTTACAGTTATAGAGGCAGAACTCAAAATAAAACTCTTTATGTGTAATAAAAGTAATCAGCTGTTCTTGAGCACATTAACGCAACTAAAAATAATTCTCTTTAGTTGATCGTGCAAAAGCAAAACACTTGACATAAAAATAGACATAACTGTATTTTTCCAGTTAAAGAAGATAGTTATGTGAACGAAATTTTTGCAGTATTTAGAGATGTGTACTCTGAATTAATTTATGCAAAAAACTCAGATTTGGAAAATTTTAAGTTGTGACCCTTTTGTATTTAGGGTGCGATATATCTGCACAATAGCAAGAGTTTCCGCTGAGGTGGTTACTGCGTAACGCCTGTTAAATTATAAATGGAAGGTATGTTTTAGCTTTTAGTAAGATGGATAGCAAATTGGTCTTTACATCGAACATACATTCCTCTTGATATGAAATATTTTTTATAAATAAAAAATATATTATAAATAAAGTTAACGAACAAATGATTCTTATAAATTTCCACAGACTTTAATACAGGACACAAGAGCTACAAGGAGAAGTCGTAATACCTTTTTTTAAAACAATGTATTACATTTATTTGTTTTTTATTATATGGCAAATTTTATTTTATTCTTTATAATTAATTAGTATTAGTATTATGTACCGTAAATGACCTCTACGCTTAGCCATGCATATGCGATATCTAATTAGAAACTTATTCATTGCGGTCTGAAGGGTGGAAGTCGGAATTGTCCCAATTAACGATTTAATAAAAAAGGTCGATTGCATTCAGATAAGATAACTTTAAGGTCTAGCGGAAAATGGAAATTTGTTTTAAAATTTTCATTGGAGCTCCGCAATATCCGGTTTGGCTATGTATGCAGTAGCTCCATTTTGCTGGAACCAAACGCTATTGAAATGGAAACGTCTTCGGCGCACTTCTAAGTAGTATCCCTAAATAAAGGTGAGCACTAATAACACAGTACAGCAGCTTATCTGGGGGGTGAGAAATTCCAAGACAGGGTGATGGTACAAGGGTATAGTAAAACCCTCAAAGGGCTTGGCGTTCGTATGTGTCAGTTTTTTTTTATGACCTTTTAAATTTTTTACTTATATTGATGTTTTTTCGGGGAAACGGTCTAAATTCTAAAATCAAAATTCTGAAGTCAAAATTCCGGAATCAAAATTCTGGAAATCGGAATTCCGCAATTCCTTCGCCTTTTTTGGCTGCATTTCAAAATTCTGGTTTTTCATAATTCCGGAATTTACGTTTTCCAGAATTAATTCTGGAAATTATTTCCCCAAAATTTGAGCCAAATCGTGTATTTTATATAAATTTGCTTATACATTCATAATAATATAACATAACCAAAACGTAACCTCCAAAATTCAAACTAGTTTATCGGAAAGACAAAAACCAACATTATTAACAAATAAAGACCAAATAGATACTACATTAATGTCATGTTTGAAGCAATACGCTTTAAATACGCTAAGTGACTTAAATCTAATCTTTTTTTCATTACTCTTGTAATTTGTTGGTTTTTTTCCATGAATTTTCTGTTTATTTTTATTTTTTCGCCGTTTTTTATTTTTTGTACTTGTGTTTCAGCATAAATAAGCTCCCTTTGTAAGTCAAAAATCAATTTGTACAGCGTCGCACGACTTTTTCCAACTATGACTTTAAGGCGGCGATGCCAAGCTTCCACACTGTTTTGCGTTCTTGACATAATTTTCTTCAAACCATTTTGAAAGTTTTTGCAAATCGCTGTCGTCAAATGAATTATGCAAACTTGTGTAATACTCTGAGATTTCGCTATGAGGAACCAGTACTAAGCTTTTATGTATTCGTACTTGGATTGAAAACTGCTCGCTGCTGCCATATTTGCGGCATAGTCTGAAAATATTTAATAATCATTTTATCTTAAATGCAGGAAGTTGCGGTTATGCAATAAATTTACCCTTCTTTTTGAACTTTTCGCCAAATAATTTTCCCGAAGTGGAAGAGGCAACCACTCTGCCGTGCAAATGGGAAACACTCCCTTGCTGCAGAAATAATAGCCATTTCGAAATCACTAATTATACGCGTCGGATTCAGTTGGATACCATAGTTCAATGCGACGTTCTCCAACTCAACAAAAAAATAAATATACATTGACTTCGATTTTTTGGTCATAAGACAGAATACCAGCGGAACAATTTGCCCTTCTACTCTTCCGTGTATGGAAAATAGCTGCCTCATCATCGTTGGAACAACGTCAAATGTACCGTCCATAATCCAGCAGTCGCTCTCATTTAACAGCTGCAGCGAAGATTTTGTTCCAAATATAAGAATGCATTCGCCATCAATAACTTTCTCACTTAAAATAAATAGTTGACCTTCCAAAACATAAAGTGATAAAGGAATGTCTATTTCTTTAACACAAGTTGGGTCTTTAAAACATTTCAAACTGTTCCGTTGTCTTCTAATTTTTAACAAGGGCATTTCTTGATGGCAGATAATCTCTAATATGTTTTTCTGTCATAAATACCGAACGCTGCATTATTTGGCTAGGCTGCAGAAAACTCGAGCGAGCCATATTTTTAACCACATTATTTGTTTCTGCTACCGATTTTTTATCGTATAACATGTTCACAGCCATCAAATTGTGTGACAATACGCACGGTACATTTGTTTTCAATTCGTTCAGAACAAGTCCAGTTCAATGTTTTCTTATTTTTTCGTTCCAAATAAAAGAAGTAGCCGTCGACGTTTAACATGTCTTTTCCTTTATTGGACTTCACCACAGTTATATTTTTCATCATTTCACAAAAATATTTAGGACGTGCTTATTAATGAAATTGCAGTAACACATTGCTTAGTCAGTACATATAAATGTAGGTACATAGTAAACTAAATCATTATGGTACTACAAAAAAGTAAATGAACAACAACAAACAAAGCAATAACAATAACAAATACAATTAAGGTAGTACAAAAAAGTAAATGAACAACAACAAACAAAGGAAAAAACTACTTACTAGGCACTACTTGGCAATAAAACATATGATTACATTTATCATTAATTACAGAATTTTGCCATTCAGAATTTTGCAATTCAGAATTTTGCAATTTAGAATTTCGTTATCCAGAATTTTGAATTCCAGAATATCGACTTCCATAACTTTGATTCCCGGTGTTCCGACTTCCGGTATTATGAATGCAGAATTTCCAAAAAAGCAGAATTTTGACCCCAACCCGTTTTTTTCGCTTAATTG